>NC_080710.1:3640779-3645779 GCF_019097595.1 Hemibagrus wyckioides | reverse complement strand
ATCTGAAACCTGTTGCTGATCTAGAACCTGAACCAGATCTTTGCTTACAAACATTAATCTCTGAAAGAATCGAGAAGAGCTTCTTCGTTGGAGTTTTAGCTTTCTACTTAAAAAAGTCGAACCCGCCCCTTTTTATTTTGCGTCCGCGAATCTAAATCTAGCACCTTGGTTCTTTGGTTAGAAAGTTTCATTCTAAAACCTCTACATTTTGCAGAACTTTCATTAGACTTTGAAGGATTGAGGAGGAACCTGTTTTTAAGAGCGTATCATTATACTATATCTTAGAACAGGGGACATATAAATCCAAACACATCATCTAGAACCTTTAATGATCCTTCACTGAGAACCTTTAATGATCCTTCAGTGAGAACCTTTAATGCTAGAAAAGTTCCCAGAACTGTTGGATTGGAGAACCCAGAGCGCATTCACAGGAGAACGCGACATGGTGCTCATGTGGTGCTCAAGATGGTTCAAGGTTCTCATGTTCTACTTTCAACCTCTTTTTTTGTCCTTGGAGAAAGATTAAATCTAGAACTCAAATCAATTCTTTATTTAACATAGAAGCAGAGAACCATGGGATCTGGAGAAGACTGCACTCATATGGAAACAGGTTCTTCAGACAGCTTCGAGATGGTTACGGGTTCTAAGTGTTGGACTTTCGGAAAGGAGTTAAATCTAGAACCCTGTATCAGTGTATCACGATGCTGTTTATGAGTAGAGCGCAGGAAATCTGGAGGATCTTTAAAAAAGGGGTTTTAAAGGGTTTAATCTAGAGCACTGAAGGCTTCTATAATCCTTTTTATACTGCAGCTTCTCCATACAGGACACCAGGAAGGGAAAGACGCATGGTTTTAATCGGATACTTTTTCCTCACTCCCGGTTCTTGTGTAAGCATTTTATGACACAATCTGCACGTGTTTCCTCTCAGATCGCAGGCCTAACCTCAACAAACACACTGTGCATAAATCCGTATTTCTGCAGTACATCTCGAGAGCTTCATCTTCTGTGTCTGTCATAGAACCTGGATTTAAAACATGTAACAGGTTCCTCAGTCCAAAACACACTGTAATATTGAGTGAATCATGGTCAGTGCCGGGACAAAGGGAGGACATGAGGCACTGCTGCCACTTCCTTTTGGCAAGGTCGCAGGGGCTGTGCTCAATTCCAAACATCTTCCTATTCATGTGCACTACACGAGCGGGAAGGTTCTATGAGATAGATACTGAACCGGAAATGAGCTGTCAGAAAGCAGTCTCACAGCTTCAGAGTCCAGGGTTCGAGCTTGAGCTTGGGGGCATGGTATCTGCATGACTGCATGGATTTCATACCAGGTTCTCTGGGTTCCTCTTCCTGGATCTTCAGAGAAACTTGAAAGCGTGCTGGATTGCTGATGCTAGACTGTAAGTGTGTGAGGAAGTGTGTGATTGCTGCTGTGTGGTGGACTGGAGTCGGAATGGTCAGGTTTGTCTGGAAATACTGTGCGCACTGTGCGCCATCTAGTGTTTACTGGAGGAACTGACAGCTTGAAAGCCCAACAAAGCTTCTTTAAAAATTATTCAGCTTTAAAGTGTATTTTATTTTATTTTATTTTGTTTTATTTGGTTTTATTTAATTTATTTATTTTTATTTTATTTATTTATTTATTTTATTTCAGAACTAAAACTTAACCTAAAACTTAACCTACAGAACAATGCAGCATTTATTTACTTTTGAACTCTGCATGGAGAAAAAGTATTGAGTTAATAAATAAAAATGGAATAAAATTAAAATTACAATCGAGTCTTAATAGGTAAACATTTCCAGAAAAAAAACCATTATTTTGTGTGACTTTCAGCAGTAATAAACAATAACTTTTAATATAAAAATTTATTATTATTATTATTATTATTATTATAGGTGTTTATTATTATATTTTTTTGTATATTCCTATTTTTTATGACAAAACAACACACTACACATTATAAATTTGTCTCAATATGCTAAGATTTCCAGTAAAAAAAAATAGATTTACTTAGTGTGATTTTTAGCAGTTTATTAATGTACAAATTTGTCAGCAGTAATATAAAAATAAACAATGAATTTTTATTTTTATTTAAATTCTGATTATTACTGTTGTTGTTGTTGATATTATTGGTGTTGTGGTTGTTTGCTTTGTTTGTTTTGACAACTTTTCTTTAAGATCATTACATACAAAATATTATTGGAGACAAATAAAGAATACTCATGAAATTAACCAATATAATATATGCAAATTTATGCGTTTTTTGGATTAGAGCTATAGTAAATTATTTATTTATTATTATTATTATTATTATTGTTGTTGTTGGTGGTGGTGGTGGTGTCTTTTATTATTATATTTGTTATATTCCTATTTTTTATGACACAACACTCTACACATGATAAATTTCCATTTTTATTGTTTAATAATCAATAATTTCTCTAAATAAACGAGCCTCAAATCAATAAATCTGTGTTTTTTTTTCAGTCACGCCCCCACCCCCTTGCCTTTAATGCAGTGGCGGTGACGTGGGCGGTCACGTGACGCGGCGTGACGTCACGCCGCCGTGCGCTTCTGGATTTGGCTGAAGAAGATGGCGGCCTCCTCAGGTTTGTCTCCCTTGATGTGTGCGAATCCGCGAATAAACTTTCCCGATCTGCTTTTCCCCGAAAGGATCTCTGTAGGAAAGAGACACGGAGGCTCGTGTTTATTTGGAATGGTTTGCGTTCAACGATTTAAATGGAGAAAGAACGATGCCGTTCTTGCTGGATCGCCGCGCGCGCGAGAGCGAGCGCGAGAGCTGGGCTTTGGCGTTGTGTTTATGTAGAGCGAGTGGTGCTTGGGCGCGTGCGCTAATTTTAGCTCAGTCACACTTTAGTCGATGAAAATAATAATGATAATATTAATTGTTCGTCGAGATTAAACAAACGTCATGATGAAATATTGCCGTTGTTTGGGGAGTGTGGGAGTCGACTCGGTGACGCTGTTAAAGCAGATTTGCTAAGTGCTGGGCGGGTTAGCCTGAACTAGCATGCTAGCATGTGCTAGCAGTTAGCAGACATGGCTGGTGTTAGCTGCACGCGCCTGTCATAATTATTTATCTTTTATTTCTAAATGTTTCTTAAATGTTCAATTTCATATATGTATATGTTTCATACATTCTTCGTATTGCTAGTCCAGCTAGCCTGGGCTTGTGCTTTAGCCTTGCTATCTACAGCGTCGAATAATCCTGGTATAAAATAAAAATAAGCTTAAATCAGATAAATATTTCCACACGAACCTCTGATACTTTCCTTAATTTCAGCTCCCTGCGTTTTTTCTCTCTCTCAGGTTTAAGATTTAATCCTAAAGTGTAAAGAGTGCTCTCGCAAATTTAAGGAAGTGACTCGGATCTAAATGAGCAGCTTTCGGAAAAATTGTTATTAATGCGTATTTTACACCATGACTGAAAAAAAAAACCGTTACGTCATAACCTTAAATCTCGACTGCTTGACGACTTCGGTTCATTTGCATAATTTGCCTTTTAATTTTTTTTTAAGGTTAAGACGTGATACATGAAAGTGAATCTCACCTCACACTGTTTTATTACTGTAAAAATATCAGATTTTAATTTTTTAAAATAATTTTAAAAAAGGCTAAAATGCAGAATAAGGTGTGAAGACCTTAAATAAATTGAAATAAATAAACAAAAATCCTTAAAATTAATGCTTAAACGTGATTTTTATGATGATTATCATTTATACAGCTTATAAATCCTAGTTAAATATTGCCTTATTAAATATTCATCTCAATATATAAAATATTAAAGAAAAATAATTGAAATAAGTTGATTTTATTGGTATAAATCGATAATTAGCTCAGAATTTTGAATGTCTTAGAGTGAAGAAAAGGGTGATTAGGACTGAAAAACAATAATAAAAAAATTTATTTATGTACAAGTCTGTATTTAACAACTAATTTCAAATCAGAAAAATATTGTCAGAATAGTAATATAAACTATATAGTATTTGGAATAAAGTGATGTAAAAGTCATCTCTAATTCAAACCCCTTTTATTTACCTGTTTATTTTTAGTTTCCTTTTTTTATGCTTTACAGTGTGAATATGAAAAAACAAACAAAAAACAGCCAAAACTGATAACGATAAAATAAAATTTATTTAAGTAGCATTTACAATCTTCCGGCTCTAAATGTTTTACAGTGTATAGAAGTAAGAAGACAGGGGGGGAAAAGTAATAAAAAATGTGCAAGTTTTGAAATTCAAGGAGGTCTTAATATTAATTAAAACAAATATGGTCTTTAAAATATTTTTAAAAACATAAAATACATTATTTGACATTGTTTTTCATGAGCGATAATGTTTTGTCTAATTTAGAATTGTTGTAATCGAACGATTTTTGTTCACCTTTCCATTAAATAAAAGGAGGAGTGGTGTTAAATTCTCCCTCCTGATTGGTTGGTTTGTTTTCAAACAGAATTGCAGTTACATGCCCTCATTGTCTTACATCACCGTTTCTATAAGAACCGCTCGTTTCTGGTATAAGGGGAATAAAGCACTTGATGGTTTTTCTATTGCAGCATGCTTAGCTGTTTCACCCGTGAGTGTTATAAGTTGTGTTGTTTTTGTCACAGGAGTTAAAGTTCCACGCAATTTTCGTTTGTTGGAGGAGCTGGAAGAAGGCCAGAAGGGGGTCGGGGATGGCACGGTCAGCTGGGGCCTGGAGGACGACGAGGACATGACCTTAACACGATGGACGGGAATGATCATCGGACCTGCACGAGTATGCCTTTTAGACTCGTTTCATTCCCACAGCCACGTTCTTTCTATCGGCCTTACCCTCACCCCAAGCGAAAATAGGAGTGCCAATATTTACGAGCTCTGAAATCCTTTTAACAAACTTCCCGTGAGCCAATAGGAAGACGACTGTTAGTCTGCTGCATTTGAGCTGATTACTACGTTGCTTCCCCAAGCAGGTTTCCTTGCCATCTTGTACACAGAAAAGA
>NC_080710.1:3620779-3635779 GCF_019097595.1 Hemibagrus wyckioides | reverse complement strand
TCGCAGTGAATTGCGTTTTAGTTGTTAACAGATGACTGACTTTTTATCCGTTTGTTGTTACGTTACATATTAGTTTTAATAGAGTATAATAATAAAGTGAAGTGTTTTAATGTAACTATTAAGGTGTTCCTAATTTTGTCATTTCTATAGGTTAACGGTTGTGCCTGTACTTATAGAGTACGTCGACATGTACTTTTTATCTGTTTATAGTGTGTGTATGTGTATATATATGTGTGTATATATATGTGTGTGTATGTGTATATATATGTGTGTATATATATGTGTGTGTATGTGTATATATATGTGTGTATATATATCCTTTTTAAAGCTAGTGGAACACGTTCTGGGCAACACAAATATAAACCCCAGAACATCACATTAGAGGAGAAATATGTTTAAGATCTGAAACTGGAGACTCTTTACATACATCAAGTCTTTTCCCTATCATGAATGCGGTAAATGTTAACAGTTAGATCGCAAATAAATCTTTGTTGCTGCTAGAAAACTCCTCTGACCAATCAGATTATCTGTTATTTTCTAGTGATTGGTCAAGATGTCTTCACCATCGTCCAGTGCACGTAAGCGCGGCAGGAGCAGCAACCCTTCGACTCGTAAGTTATCGGACTACGCCCGTCCGTGATGCTGATCAGAGTGATAACTGTTTTATTATAGTTTTCAGTCAAAATAGCAAGTTCTGTAGTATGTGATGTGTAGTGATTTTCCCTGTGTGCGTGTTTAAATAGCTGCCAGCGATGGCCCTCAGACCCCACGAGTCCGTGGATCTCAGGAGTCTTCCACAGGAGAGTTACAGCCCATGCCCACCTCCCCTGGGACGGACATGCAGAGCCCCGTCCCTCAGGACACCTCTCTCTTCTCCAGCCCCATGCCCCGCCCCTCAGGTACAGCCAGCTCCCCATTACTACATATACACAATCAGAATGTTTCCCTTTTAGTTAAACATGCGCTTCTTTCAAAAACAGTCCCGCAGAGTGAACCGGACATGAGCTCTCCGCTGATCTACGACACGCCCAGTCGTGGGACTCCGGCTCGCCAGAGAGCTGACCTGGGGTCTGTCAGGAAGGCACCGCAGGTGGACCTGAACTCCGAGCCGGTGAGTATCTGAAGGACTCGACTGATAGGCTTTGTTTGCGTGGGATTTATACTCGCATCGTGATCTTAACTGTGTGTGTGTGTTTTCCAGCCCTCGGGAGATGGAACCGTGGCCAGCGAGCAAAACGCCGGCCAAAGACTCGTCATCTGGGGCACTGACGTCAACGTGGGGACGTGCAAGGAGAAGTTTCAGGTAGCACCAAATGAGCATTCAGAGTCCCGTACAGTCATTATAGCCCTCGCCACGTTTCCCTGTGTTTTTACGTTACCCGTGTGTGTGTTTCCGCACAGCGCTTCCTGCAAAGATTTATCGACCCCACATCACAGGAGGATGAGAACGCGAGTCTGGATCTGAATGAGCCTCTGTACATGCAGAAACTCAGCGAGGTTGGGGTTTAGTTCTAGGAACTCTCAAATAGTTCTCCCGTATATGCAGGAGTTACAGAGCTCTGTGTGTGTGTGTGTTGCAGATCAGTGTTGTTGGGGAGCCTGTGTTGAACGTGAACTGCGGACATGTTCAGGCTTTCGATGCCGATCTGTACCGTCAGCTCATCTGTTACCCTCAGGTAAGGAGAACCGGAACAAGCTTCTGCTCTCAGTAGAGAACAGTCCTCTATCTGGAAGATACGAGACAAAAGAGCACTGGAAACTAAAGGAGCTTTTTTTTTTTTTTTTTTTTCTTCCCCTTTTTCCATCAACAGGAAGTAATTCCAACCTTGGACATGGCGGTCAACGAGCTGTTCTTCGATCGCTTCCCTGATTCCGTCCTGGAGCACCAAATCCAAGTGCGTCCCTACAACGCCCTGAAAACCCGGAACATGCGCAGCCTCAACCCAGAGGGTGAGTCCGCCTCTCTGTGGTGTTCTTCCTGTCTGTCGTGTCGGTTGTTTTGATTTCTCTCGGTTGACGCGTCGAATCTCTTTCCAGACATTGATCAGCTCATCACCATCAGCGGCATGGTGATCCGCACCTCGCAGCTCATCCCGGAGATGCAGGAAGCCTTTTTCCGCTGCCAGGTCTGCGCCTTCAGCACGCGTGTAGAGGTGGACCGTGGCCGCATCGCCGAACCCGCAGTGTGTCGGAACTGCAACACCACACACAGCTTGGCGCTGGTGCACAACCGCTCTGTCTTCTCGGACAAACAGATGGTGAGGATACTGCATCAGTGATCGTTCTTAAGAACTCTCCACTAGTTTGTGTACATGGAGTGCGTCAGGTAGTTTGGTGTGAGATGTTTTGTCTCTCTTTACTGGTCAGATCAAGCTGCAGGAGTCACCAGAGGACATGCCCGCTGGTCAGACCCCACACACCACCGTGGTGTACGCCCACAACGACCTGGTGGACAAAGTGCAGCCTGGAGATCGTGTCAACATCACAGGTGCGGTCTGACGTTAAGCTCCTTAACGTGAACTTCATCCTTTATTTCGGTGAGCGAAGGGCTTATTTTGTTTTTCTGCCAAAAAAAGGAATCTACAGAGCCGCCCCCATGCGCGTAAACCCGAGACAGAGCCAGGTGAAGGCCGTGTACAAGACCCACATTGACGCCATCCACTTCCGCAAGACGGACGAGCGGCGCCTGCACGGGCTGGACGGGGAGAACGAGCAGAAGCTGTTCACAGAGGAGCGTGCCACCACACTGAAGGAGCTCGCTAACAAGCCTGATATCTACGAGCGTCTCTCCTCCGCCCTCGCGCCCAGCATCTACGAGCACGAGGACATCAAGAAGGTGGGCTATAGCGTGTTTTCTCCTGACAGAGCTGCTGAGTAACACTCCTGAGGTTTAAACACAGTGAGCTGGTCATGTCTGATCATCACTGAGGAACAACTTTCCATCAAGCAGAAAATCATAGAAAGACTAGCAGTCCATTTACAATTGTTTTTCTTTTATAGGTAGATAATTATTCTAGTGGTAATTAAATATATTAAAAATTCAGAAAGGTTAGTGGACAAAACCTATGGATGACCTCAAACACATGATCCAGTGTTCATTTAATTAATCAATATGAAAACAGATTCGTTAATCTTGATAGTGTTTTATTTTATTTTATTTATTAGTGTCTTTAAGAGGTGTTCTCCCTTTCTTTTTGGTTAGATAAATTCCAGTTTTATTTCTTCTTTTCAGGGAATCCTGCTGCAGCTATTCGGTGGCACACGTAAAGACTTCACCCAGACGGGACGCGGTAACTTCCGTGCCGAGATCAACATCCTGCTGTGTGGAGACCCGGGTACGAGTAAATCTCAGCTGCTGCAGTACGTCTACAACCTGGTTCCTCGCGGTCAGTACACGTCCGGTAAAGGCTCGAGCGCTGTGGGTCTCACCGCCTACGTGATGAAGGACCCGGAGACGAGGCAGCTGGTGCTGCAGACTGGCGCACTTGTTCTCAGCGACAACGGCGTGTGCTGCATCGATGAGTTCGACAAGATGAGCGACAGCACGCGTTCGGTGCTGCACGAGGTCATGGAGCAACAGACGCTCTCCATCGCCAAGGTCTTTTAGAATTAGTCCAAATCTATTTGAATACATAGTGCACACTTGTAAGATTTTGGGTTTTGCTCGTTAGTAACGTGGCTTCAGCCAATCAGAATCCAGAGTTCAACAGCGCCATGATGGAATGTTTTGTTTTCTATCCTAATATTAGGCGGGCATCATTTGTCAGCTCAATGCAAGAACCTCGATCCTCGCAGCCGCCAATCCCGTAGAGTCTCAGTGGAACCCGAAGAAAACGACGATCGAGAACATCCAGCTCCCTCACACACTGCTGTCCAGGTACATTTCAGATTCGGTGTGTTTCTTTCTGACCTCCCACTGGGTTTCACATCAATTAAGAGTCTCTCTCTCGGTCTCTCTCAGGTTTGATCTGATCTTTCTGATGCTGGACCCTCAGGACGAGGTGTACGACAGACGTCTGGCGCATCACCTGGTCTCTCTGTACTACCAGAGCGAGGAGCAGGTCCAGGAGGAATATCTGGACATGGCGGTACTGAAGGACTACATCGCTTACGCCCGCACATACATCAACCCCCGACTGAGCGAAGAAGCCAGCCAGGCGCTAATCGAGGTGCGCTAGAACATCCTTTTCTTTCCTTAATTAAAAAAAAAAAAAACTGATTCAGTGTGTTCAGACCAAAAAAAAAGAGCAGGTAGAAAGTTAAAAGGAAGAATGAATATGAAGGAAGTGAGGGGGGAGAAAAAAATGAAGAGGAAAGAATAAACTAGAGAAAGAGTGAAACTGTAAAGAAGGATGGTATATAATGAAGAATGAAAGACTTGAAAGGGGAAAGAATGAAGTTTGGGGGGAAAAAATAGCGGAATAGAAAGGAAAGATAATTAAAAGAACTGTAAAAAGACCGGTAGGAATGTAAAGAATTGGGGAGAAAGGAAACGGAGGTAATAAGAAGAAAAGAGAAGTATGAGAGGAAAGAGAGAAAGGACAGTTTGGAGGAAAGAATGAAATGTACGTGAGCAGAGGGGTACGAACTTTTGCTCTTTACCGTATCAGATTCACGCATTTCTATCCCATGGAGGTGTTTTCCCCCCGTTTTTAAAGCTTTTGAGCGTTCCTCGTGCTATGACCCGCAGGCCTACGTGGACATGAGGAAGATCGGCAGCGGCAGAGGGATGGTGTCCGCTTATCCCCGACAGCTGGAGTCGCTGATCCGACTGGCCGAGGCTCACGCCAAAGTGCGCTTCTCCAACAAAGTGGAGACCATCGACGTGGAGGAGGCCAAGAGACTGCACCGAGAGGCTCTGAAACAATCAGCTACTGATCCCAGAACAGGATTCGTGGATATCTCCATCCTCACCACAGGTATGATGTGAAGTCATGATGCATAAACATTATTTATTTTAAATATTCCTTGATTAATAATTTGGGATTAAAATTAGGAATCATCTTCGTCCAAATATTTATTATAAATAGAACGTTGTTTAAATGGTGGAGTAATGATTTTGTGAAGATGTACAGCTTGTAACACCAATCGTGTGTGTGTGTAGGTATGAGCGCGACGGCACGAAAGCGCAAGGAGGAAGTGGCTCAAGCTCTGAAGAAACTCATCCAGTCTAAAGGCAAAACCCCAGCCATGAAATACCAGCAGCTGTTTGACGACCTGCGCTCCCAGTCCGAAGCCGTAAGCCCTTTCATTTCCTTTCTCATCAGAACGAGCGCGTCGCTAATACGAAGGCGTATATTAACCGTGATCACCAATCTGTTGTTTGTTGCTCCAGGCCATCACCAAGGACATGTTTGACGAGGCGCTCCGAGCTCTCACGGATGAGGACTTCTTAACGGTCACAGGGAAGACTGTGCGCCTGCTGTAAATACTTGCACTCTTGATGATCTCCTTTCCTCATCCTGTTTGTAGAGCAATTATTATTATTATTGTTAATGATGTTCGTGTATATGAAGAGCTGTTTGTTTTTCTTTGCTATTAAAATGTTGTTTGCTAGTTATATGAATCTGTGGTGTTCATTCATCCTTCTCTGTAGTTGTGTGTTCACTGGAAAGACATGCTGTGTGTACACACACAAAACAAAGCTGTGAACATGGATATTAATGCACAGGTTTTGACTTTCATTATTTAGTTTAGAAATGTAGGTTGGTGTAATCTTTTTCTCTTCATGAAAGGAGTCTCCAGTGTCTGTGCTCTGATGTACACAGATCAGGCATAACGTTGAAGCGAGTAACACTGATGATATCATGGCCCCTGTTAGTGGGTGGGATATATTAAGCAGGAAGTGAACATTTTGTCCTCAAAGTTGATGTGTTCGAAGCAGGAAAAATGGACAAGTGTAAGGATTGGAGCTTTGAGTTTGACTAAAAGGGACAAATTGTGATGGCTAGACCACTGGATCAGAGCATCTCCAAAACTGCAGTTTTTGTGGGGTGTTCCCGGTCTGCAGTGGTCAGTATCTATCAAAAGTGGTCCAAGGAAGGAACAGTGGTGGACCATGTGATCCAATCCAACAGACGAGCTACTATTGCTCAAATTGCTGAAGAAGTTAATGCTGGTTCTGATGGAAAGGGGTCACAGTGCATCACAGTTTGTTGTGTATGGGGCTGCATAGCTACAGACCAGTCAGGGTGACCATGCTGACCCCTGTGTGCCGCAGAAAGCACCAACACTTGATGGGCATGTGAGCATCAGAACTGGACCACGGAGCAATGGAAGAAGGTGTCCTGGTCTGATGAATCACGTTTTCTTTTACATCACATGGATGTCTGGGTGCGTGTGTGTCTCTTACATGGGGAACACATGGCACTAGGGGTGGTGGTGGTGGCTCAAGTGGTTAAGGCTCTGGCTCCTTGACCAGAAGATCAGGGGTTCAAGCCCCAGCACTGCCAAGTTGCCACTGTTGGGCCCTTGAGTAAGGCCCTTAACCCTCTCTGCTCCAGGGGGGCTGTATCATGGCTGACCCTGTGCTCTAACCCCAACCTCCAAGGATGGGATATGCAAAGAAAAGAATTTCACTGTGCTGTAATGTATATGTGTCAAATAAAGGCTATTTCTATTTCACTATGGGAAGAAGGCAAGCTTTCACATGCTTTGGGGATGTGACACCTTGTGTCCTGCCAACCATGTGGATGTTACTTTGACACATACCACCTACCTAAGCATTGTCGCACATCGTGTACATGGAAACGGTATTCTCTGATGGCTGTGGCCTCTTTCAGCACCGTGCCATGAAGCAGAAATGGTTCAGGAATGGTTTGATGACCACAACAACCAGTTTGAGGTTGTCTCCAAATTCCCCAGATCTCAATCCAATCCAGCATCTGTGGGATGTTCTGGACAAACAAGTCCCATCCATGGAGGCTCCACCTCGCAACTTGCAGGATTTAAAGGATCTGCTGCCAACATCTTGGTGCCCCAGCACACCTTCAGGGATCTTGTGGAGTCCATACCTCGACGGGTCAGGACTGTTCTGTCCGCTAAATGGATGCCGACACGGTGGTCATAATGTTATGGCTGGTCGGTGTAGTTTTTCCATCACAGTAGTGCAATACGCTACCGGGTTTTTTTTTTTTCTTTGCCTGAGTGACCGCTTCATCGTTGTCCAGTTTCCTGCAACAGCACCACACCGAGCTCCTTATACAGTCAACAGGGTGCGGTTATGACGTCACTCGGTGGCGTAAAGAGAGTGCATGCAGGAGGTGGGGATTGAGCAGAAGCGGCTGAAGAGTGTATCCAGGTCGGAGTTGAGGGAGTTTACGGGTGAGTCGAGCTTGGATCAAGGTGTGGATCATGTCTCCGGTATACCCGCGGCATGAAAAGTAACCGAGATCTGTTTGTTACGCTATTTATTAAGAGGAGGTGGGGGTGGGAGGGGGGAGCATGACGTCCGGAAGTAACGCAGCGCGCGCAGCTTTGAGTGTGTCGGCTAGCTAGATTAGCTGGCACTAATCTCCAACATGTCGGCTTTTTCATTACTAATAAAATGACCATGCATTGCTTATTTATTTGTTTGTTCGTTTGTTTGTTTAAACTACTGTCAATATTCCTTTCGATAATTGCCTGCTTTGTTTGTTTGTTTGTTGGTTTTACGATAACATGGCGTTAGCTTGGTAGCTAGCTAGTTAGCTTACTAGGCTTAACAAGTTAAAACCTACAACATGACTGCTTGGTTTAATTTCTAATAATTGTTTTGTTTTGTTTTGTTTTGGATAAAATACAAATGGAAAAAAATGGAGGGAAACACCAGTCAGAGTAAAGCTTGTGCTGGAACATATAGAGAAAAGGGGAAAGAAATGAATCAATGAGGCTGTTGTACTACAGAACAATGTGGAAGAGCTTCAATGAATATTCACTAACACTCTACACTGGCTGCTTTATTTATTTATTGATAACTTTAACATCTGCATAAAGAGCTGTTGTGACGTTAAAATTAGCCAAAAGGGAAATTAAATAAGGAATAAAACACACACACACGTGTATATGTCATGTTTTTAGAGAAACATGTAGTATTGTTCTAGAAAAATCTGTGTTTTATTTCTTTTACACCTCAGCAGTTTGACATCGCTTTTCCACGTCTCCAAGAGCTCTAGTGGCTACGTGTGTTGGCGTTGAAAGCTATCTAACATTGCGTCGTGTTCTAGCGACTGTCAGAGCGTTTACTTTCTTTAGCAAGACAACAAATAAAACAGCTTCTGAGTAACACAAAGTGTGAAAGTAAACAAAACAACTGTTAGAAAGAGCACTAGAACTGGAGACTCCTTCTGTAACATGTAAATGTAAACATTACCTGAGGGGAAAACTTATGTTTTCTGACCATTTTTATAAATAATAATAATAATTGTTTACTATAGAAACAATCATTTATAAGAGCGTTATGAGAATTTATTATTTTAATTTTAAAAAATTGTAATTGCGGACAAAATGCTGTGGTGTAAAAGGAATAAAACGTTTCCACACACCACAGTCATTTTCTTTATTATTTTCCTGAACAAGTTGTATTTTTAATTCCTTTCCTAAGAGGTGTTTTCATCCACAGAGGTTCACATATTCCAACAGCAAGGATCTTAAAGAGTCCAGCGGACATTTTATCTTAGGTGAAAGCTCGTGTCCAGTTTCCGCGTTAGGTTGAGCTCCACAGAAGGTTAATGGGAGTACACTCGATATGAGCGTTTGTCTAATAGAATAACTGCGTTACGTACACGTCTGTACCATAGCGCTGGTCAGGTCTGGATTCTGGACAGGTTAGGAAGATGTCTGTTAGCTTTCTGTTGCACTTGTGTAGCTGCAAATCACACTTGTTAATGTTTCTATAGTAACTATTAACAGTGAGACATTGACAAAACCTAAGGCTGATAATAAACAGATTGTTAGTATTTACAGCTATAAATGGATAAAAACGACAGCGTGTCTGTCGTTCCTTAATAAGCAAAAAAAAAAAGTTGTCAAATTGCTGAGGTATAGGAGACATAAAACCCTTTCTGTTATAGGAAAATCAACTCTGAGATGGCAACAGGAAATCTGCTTCCTCACAACCACTCTGTCATTGATTATTTTCCTATAAGTGTGTGTTTTTTAATCTGTTCAAGACCTTGAACAGTGTGCATTAAGAATTAACCATTAACACATGATTTTTAATTTTTTTTCTATTAAAAACATCCTTAACTGGAAAGAACAATGCGATGCAGTGAGGAAGATAGTACTGGATCACCACTTGTCTAAAAAGTGGTGTCCTTTAGGTCAGAATGAAGATCCACCATTACGACAGTAGTTCTGCGTAGTTTACCACCTAAACCAGCCTGATCCTGAAGTCGTGTAAACCAAATTTTCTTGTTAGGTGCTGTCTCTGAGGCATTTAGCCCACTGTCACCTTGACTATATGTGTGTATGTGCTGTTCTGAGAGATTCTAAGCCATCCTCCTATTAGTAGTATCCTCCTGAGCTCAATGAGAGACCCACCTTAAGGCATTTTCATGCTTGTGTATGAGTCTCCATTGGGATCCGATCTATATAGCCAGCCCTGACCAACACGCTCATGGTGTTGCTGAAGATCCCATTCCAGATTTATTCCCCCTTTGCTGTTCCACTCTTCTGGATGTTGGAGTGCAGCTGTTGGGGATTTGTGATCATTAGAGCATTAGTGCACTGATGTGGGAATGTCAAGGTGGTCTGGGGTTTCCAGTTCAAACCCAACCCAAAGATGTTCAGTCAGGGCTCTGCGCAGTTCTTCCACTCCAAATTTGGCAAACCGTGTCTTCATGGAGCTCACCTTGTGCACAGGGGTATTGTCATGTTAGAACAGGGTTTGTCCTCTTGATTCCAGTGAAAACAAATACAAAGACATTCTAGAAAATCTTTGCTTCTAAGTTTGTGGGAAGAACCAGAGCTAAAGTGTCCACAAACTTTTGGCCACATTATGTACTCATTTAGGGGAGAAAATTAGAATGAGAGGTTTGCTTTCACGTGTAAGAATTCCTTCCAAATCGTTTTTTGTATAGTCAGATTTGCAAAATGGTTGACATTTGGTTGCTGTTTATTTTTTTAATGAATTTCTTCTCCTGTAACACGAAAGTGGTGAAGAGCAGCACTGTTCAGATGCATGACGGTGCTCCAGTCTTGTGAACGTCTGGTTTTATTTATCAGTAAGGCGTGCCGTCTCCTCCGCTGGGAAAAAACAAACCTTTTTCCCCAACATCAGGAAACTCGAAACAGGAACTAACGTTACAAGTCTGACGCAAGGTCCGATCGAAGCGAGCACCGGCACCAAGGATCGGTTCTCTGGATCATTTCCAGCCTCGAAAAAACAAAGATACAAAGCTTACGTTTACATTTCCTGAAACGTTCCATACTTTCAGGTTGAGTCTGGAGCAAAGCACCAGCGTGAAAACGTAAACAAAACCACACAGAAACAGTTGTCGCTTATATATAAATAATATTTTCCTTTCTTTATTTCTTTTCCAGAACTGTCTTAAATCTTTCCAGACTGAATTCTCAGGTCTCACTAAAGCGCTGTAGTGTAAGAGGAATAAAACGCATCGAAACAAACTATTGCTGGAAATGAGTTAACTTTGGCGGCCCCTAGCGGCTGGATAGAGTATTGCTTCGAACGTGCACTGCAGTCAAACAGCCTTGCTCGTCGTTTTTAAATGAAAACTAAAGCGTGATAACAGGAAACGAATATATTTTATAACTAGATATTTTTCCTTCTTCAAGCCTCAAAGAACATTACTTTTTACGTTTTGGTTTTGTTTCTAGCGAGAGAAAAAACCCGAAATCACGGCACTCATAGTCACGTGGGACAGGAAAGGGGGGTGGTGTCACTAGGGGTGACGTCACCGCCGAGCTCCGCGCGAGACCCGCCTTAGAAACCAAGCAAAAAAAAAAAAACCGCTGAGGTTATCTGTTGTTATTATTATTAATATTATCGCCGTGGTTGTTTTTTTTATTACTATTACTACTACTACTACTATTATTATTATTTTCCGAGACCCCAAATGCCAGGTCCCACTCAAGCACTGTCCCCGAACGGAGAGAATAATAACGACATCATTCAGGACAATGGAACCAACATCATCCCTTACAGAAAGAACACAGTGCGAGGAGAGCGCGCGTACAGGTAAAACAAACAAACAAACAAACAAACAACGACCGTTAAAAATATCTGAGGCGTAATCTGGAGCAGTGATATGGCGCGTGGATTTTTCTCGTTTGTTACCGTGACAGGATCGGTTTCTCTTAGTGCATTACGTTGCGTTTGGAAATGGCTCGAGATCTTCTCCACAGCGGAGGATTTGACGCCACCTTCAAAAGACGTGTTTATATCACTAAAAGTTATTAATATGCCCCAAAAATATGTCATGCACCATCCTTGCGGTGTTAAAACGGGACACGAAGAGGCCTGTGTGTGTTTGTGCGAGAGAAACACTAATGACATATTAATATGTAAATGTTTAAATGAAACATGCTGACCTAATGTAAATCACTGATATTGATGTATATAACACGGCACACAGGTTAGCGTTATTACATTATTATAGCCCCATCTCAATTTTGTTCAACTTCCCACCTGTATTCCGATACATCCCGCTTCCCGGGATGTGATTGGCCGCTTCCTCTCTTTCGATTGGATAGCGCGTCACCGTGCGGATTCCTAGCCAATCCACGGTGAGGAGGCGGGGTTTGTCGAAAACAGGTAGGAGTACCGTTTTTTTTTTTGCGCGAAGCTAAGCTAATGATTAAGGTCTGATTTAGGGACGCTGACAGGGCTTTAATCATTTTAATCTCGATTAAATAAGCAACTTTCTGATTGAATTAACACCTCGGTGTTGGGTAATGAGAGAACATGGAGCTCTGAAGCAGCCCGCACAACACCTTTAAGCATTTCCTTCAAGTCTGACTGGATTTTTTTTATTTTCTCCTCAGACGTTCATGATCTATCTATCTATCTATCTATCTATCTATCTATCTATCTATCTATCTATCCATCTATCTATCTATCTATCTATCTATCTATCTATAAGTTCTTTTCCTTCTACATGTACTTTAGTTTTCTGATGGTTAAAGTCCATAAATGTATGTTACAGACCTAAATCTTATTTCAGGGCTCACAGGTTTCAGAAACATGTCCAACCCAGCTACATGTCAAAATACCTTTTTTCCAGAAATTAACTGGGATTTCTGCCAGAAATTAACTGGGAGGTTTTCCAGAGAATAGCTGTTTTTTTCCCACAGAAATTACCGGGAATTTTCCCCCCAGAAATTAACTGTGATTTTCTTTCCAGAAATTAACTGGGATTTTCTTTCCAGAAATTAACTGGGATTTTTCCACCCAGAAATTAACTGGGATTTTCTTTCCAGAAATTAACTGGGATTTTATAAATAAACTTTGATTTCTGCCAGAAATTAACTGGGATTCCAGACAGACCCCCCCCAGCCCCCAGGAATTAATTGGGATTTTTCACCCCCAGAAATTAACTGCAATTGTGCCAGTAATTAACTGGGGGTTTTTTTTCCAGAAATTAACTGGGACTTTTTCCAGGAATTAACTGGGAAATTAAATGAGATGGGTTTCTCTTCTTTTCACAGTGGTTTGCACACATTCCTAACACTCGGATGTTATCCTCTCCTTTTCGTCTGTCCTTTTTCATTTTATTCTACATCAGAAACCCACAGAAAATGTCTGCACCCGCACCTTACCATCTGTTTAAATGGACTCCATTTGCTGGAAAGCTAGGGTAATTTGGGGCAAAATACATGCCCCTGGCAACCCTGTTGGCATATGTGCTCATTTGCAGGTTACAGAAGAGTAATGTCAGTTAAGAAATCTTCTAAAAAAGCTTCTAATGAAAACATACCTCATTATCCGGCTGTAATTATACAAGATGAGCTTGTTGTGATTAGCATCACAGACTAAAGAAAGGAGTCTCCAGTGTCAGTGCGTTGTTAAAGGGTTAGGACAGACTGTTAACAGGTTCTCACTATCATGATAAGCTTATTTATCTATCTCTCTCTCTCTGTCTGTCTGTCTGTCTGCTATAACGTAAGTGAGAACAGGAAGTGACTAAAAAACTCAGCTCAGGGTTTGTTCTTCGATAAACAAGTTGTAAAACACTGCTCTAAAAGGAAAATAATCATCTAGAGGGTGCTAAGAGTAATGCATCTCCCCACATTCTCATGTTCATTACTTTTCCATAACTGCACACCTTGACTGTTTTAATGTCTAACAAGAGACCATGGCTTGAGTATTGTGAGTCATTAAGGGTATGTGTGTATATGAAAGTCTGGTTATTACTTTTAAATAATGACACGGAGACAGAAGAAGTACATGTTGGTCTCGACAGATGATGGAGAAGATGTTTGAAACCATGCTGTAAGAGTTGGTGTTGATGTTGGTGTGTGTCGTTCACAGCTGGGGCATGGCGGTCAACGTGTATTCTACCTCAATCACCCAGGAGACTATGAGCAGGCATGACATCACGGCCTGGGTCAACGATCTGCTCAGTTTAAACTACACGAAAGTGGAGCAGCTCTCTTCAGGTAAACTCGGCTGGATCTTATGGGAATCTGACCTAGGCATAAAAACATTAGCTCCGTGTTTTGTTGCCCGGGAAACCGCGCCGATGAGGGTAAAAATAGTCATGGAATAAGGAAAGTTGGGCAATGTTTTTTGACTTGCACTTTGTGTTTTAACAGGACAAGCTCCATTTTTTATATTAGAGGGAAAAAATAAAGGCTGGATGTTTATAACCGCTATAAACAAAGTGATAACAGGAACTGAATTTGTTTTACAACGTTACATGTAATTATAAACGGATAATAATGAGTCTCAATTGACCTTCTTTACTAAACAGAAATTTTGAGAAAATTACAGGTGTATAAGAGAAATAGAACATGAATTGAATTAACTTATTTTTTGGTGTGCCTTAATGATCTCATTCCTGTGCTTTAATTATCTCATTCCTCTAATTATCTCATTCCTGTTCTTTAATTATCTCATGCCTCTAATTGTCATTTCTGTTTCTCATTCCTGTTCTTTAATGATCTCATTCCTGTGCTTTAATTATCTCATTCCTCTAATTATCTCATTCCTGTTTCTCATTCCTGTTCTTTAATTATCTCATGCCTCTAATTGTCATTTCTGTTCTTTAATTATCTCATTCCTGTTCTTTAATGATCTCATTCCTCTAATTCTCATTCCTGTTGTTTAATTGTCTCATTCTTGTTCTTTAATGATCTCATTCCTTTAGTTATCTCATTCCTGTTCTTTAATGATCTCATTTCTCTAATTATCTCATTCCTGTTCTTTAATTATCTCTTTCCCATCCCTTAATGATCTTGTTCTTATGCCTGAATTATCTCATTCCCATAAATGAATGTTTTTGTTTTTATTTATCTCATGGCCACACCATAATTATCTCCTTATCAGAAAATAATCAACTTAAATGTAGAAGCAGAAAATCTGAAAACATGTTGTTTATTTTTCCATAGCAGCCTGACCCACAGTGCTTTATTCCTCATTTGATCTAACATTCTCCTCCTGAACGGTTTCCCCGTTGCAGGAGCCGCTTACTGCCAGTTCATGGACATGCTTTTCCCCGGCTGCATCAGTCTTAAGAAGGTCAAGTTCCAGGCCAAGCTGGAGCATGAGTACATTCACAACTTTAAACTTCTTCAGGCCTCCTTCAAGAGGATGAACGTGGACAAGGTGAGGGACTGAGACGGCGTAAATAATAAGAAATAATAATAAGAATGTGTGGACGCATGGAGATTTAGCGAAACTGTGTTACTTGCAGATAATTCCAGTAGAGAAGCTCGTCAAGGGTCGATTTCAGGACAACTTGGATTTCATCCAGTGGTTCAAGAAGTTCTTCGACGCCAACTATGACGGTAAGGAGTACGACCCCGTGGAGGCACGACAGGGCCAGGACGCCATCCCTCCTC
>NC_080710.1:3588279-3615779 GCF_019097595.1 Hemibagrus wyckioides | reverse complement strand
GTGTTGCATGTTTTCATTTTATTTGTGAATAACTTGACCTGCTTTTTACATATTTAATATAAAACAAAAAAAATATGTTACATGTTTTTTTTTGTATGTTTAACCCGCTATTTTAAATCGCGAGAGATTTAAAATTTGCCGTAATAAAAAAAAACTGTCACTTTGAAAATGAAGTGTGTGTTTGTTTGTTTGTTTGTTTGTTTGTTTATTAAAATGTAATAATAGGAGAAACTGACGAAACAAAATTACAAAAACAAACAATTAAAAAAATCTTCAGTGTCTAGTCAGTGCACTATTGTTAAATACAATGTTATTAGTGTAAATTTAAACTTTTAATGATTTATTGATGGAATTGATTTTGTAAAATAAAATTTTTGATTTTTTTTTTCTTTAAAAAGAATGCATTTGTTTCTACTGAAGACACTGATTAATATTCATTCCTAATTATTTAATTTTATATTTATGATAAAATATGCAAATATTTAATTAATATAATAATAATATTATATATAATAATAATATTAATAATATAATTTATAATAATTTAAAACATCTGTGAGTATATTTAAATACGAATATAAAGTATAAATATTGATTTAACAAAAAAAAAAATATATATATATATATATATATATATATATATATATATATATATATATATATATATATATATATATATATATGTGTGTGTGTGTGTGTGTATTATTTTTTTAAAAATCCGTAAAATAATTATTTTTTTAAAAATCTGTTAAGAAATTAATAATAAAAAAAGTCAGAAGTCACAACGTTATCATTTCTGACTTTATAAATTTAATTTATATTATCCATAACTGATATTTTTAAATAATTTTTTAATGAATTTTTTAAAAATAATTGTTTAAAAAAATATTCCTATTATTTACATGCAATAATGCAATGATAAATCATATAATCAAATAAACACATTATTTATAGTATATCTGTTTTTTTAATAATGCAATTTATTTATTTGCTGAATTTTTTGTTTGTTTGTTTGTTAAAGGATCTACTCGTCTTGCTGTGCGTGTTGTTGTAGTTGTAGTTCACTCACCAGCCGCTAGGTGTCAGTGTTGTGAGTCTGTTCCATTGATATGAGCCGCAGAGGAAGTCAGTGTTCGCGCAGCCCGGGAAAACAAGTTCATACGGATTCTCCGGAAGCCCGTTAGCATGTGGCTAACCGGTGAACTGTACAGCGGGGAAGGAGACAACATTCAACTAAAACATTAAAACAAAATATTCAGAATTACTGAAATTATTTATTTACGCCATAAATCAATGCACAATGCCTTTATTTTCAAAGGTAAGAATTGATACGTTGTCGTCGTCTGCCTTAATTCGGAATGTTTAAGGGTCTATTTAATGAGAAAACACTTTATTATTCTACCAGAACTTCTGGTGTTTTCAGTTAAAGAAGGACAAAGTTACTTGGTAAAGCAAAGGAACGAGATAATGAAGTCGAGACCACGAGGAAAAGAAATAAGTTTGAGAACGAGATAATTCAATCCTATAGCTGAGGACGAGATAATGACGTCATGCATGTGTAATGAGATAAGGAGACGACACAATGAAGTCTCGTGAACGAGATGATTATTTTGTATCTGTAGAATAAAGATCCTGATAAGTGAGATGTGATCAGCGCGTTGAGGGGAACGAGATAACTGAGTAGTGGCTGTGGGCTGATGATGTCCGAAAAATCAGATAATAAAGATATTGATAAACAAGAAGACGCTAAAGTTACCATCAGGCTTTATTCTCATGACATCATCGTCTCATTCTCATGACATCATCGTCTCATTATTTTGTTTCTAAGCCATGTCCATGCCATATTTCTCTCTTTCTCTACACTCTTATGTTGCTATAGAAACGATAACATACTAGAAGGAGTGTATTCGTACAAACCCGTCAGAGCTTCCCTTATAGAAAACCTATCAACACCTTCTGACCAATCAGAGTCGATTCTGCAGTGCAGCGCTATAAATATGTATATCTCTATAAATCTGGAGATTGTTGTGTTCCGTGTCTTTCTCCTCTGTGGAGTTCCTTTATCCGGTTCAGAATGGATTGCAGTAATGAAGCGTTACTCACGAGTCCCGTGTTCTCCACAGCGCAAGAGGAACAGGAGGGACATGAGGTGTGTGATGTTTCCGGAGGACGTCAGGGACACCTTCATCAGGAGGGGAACCTGTGAGACGCCCAAAGCAGTGAAGTCTTCATGGGAGAGATGTGGAGACAGCTTCCTGGACATGCCTGTGATGGAGGTGTGGCCTGAGGAATACACTCACTCACCCACCATGGATATGTCCCATTTACCTATGTTTATTAATTTATTTATTTTAATTGTTTTTCAGAAATGCAACGCTGCAAGACGGACAAGCAGGACTGTGCAACAGCTGGCACAGACGTCCGCATCTGGTACCGTATCAAGAGAAGCACACAAAGATCATGATTAGTCTTTCTTTCTTTCTTTGTTTCTTTCTTTCTTTCTTTGGGATTTGATCAAATCATAGGACTGTTTTAATGTACTCAATTGTTTCTATAGCAACAGCACATCATTCACAGGGTCATCCTAATAAAAGAAAATAATCACTGTTTCAGTGATTTTCTGGAAGAAGTCCCCAGTGTCAACAAAAAAAATGACCCTTTGCTGTGGTGTGAGGAATGAAACACTTTTTTCTTCATCACACCACTCTGTACACTCTATCTGTATAGTGAGGCCTGCCCCAGGGGACGAGGATCCCGTCCACATCGCCTGGACGTCGAGTGAGGACGAGGAGTCTGACGAAGAACGCCAGCTCCAGCTTCCTCTCGCTATCACCAAAGCTGCACAGAGATCCAGACCAGAGGTCAGCGTGTCCGGCAGATACAGACGCTTCCTCAGCACCGGAGCAGGTGATCTTAAGTGGTTTAAATCATCTGGACATATTTACTGATCAGACATACACTATATTGCCAAAAGTATTGGGACACCCCTCCAAATGATTGAATTCAGGTGTTTGTTGTTCAGGGGTTATCTGCCCCTCAGTTCCAGTGAAAGGAACTCTTAATGCTTCAGCTTCATACCAAGACATTTTGGACAATTTCATGCTCTTTGTGGGAACAGTTTGGGGATGACCCCTTCCTGTTCCAACATGACTGCACACCAGTGACCAAAGCAAGGTCCATAAAGACATGGATGAGTGAGTTTGGTGTGGAGGAACTGCACTGGCCTGCACAGAGTCCTGACCTCAACCCCATAGAACACCTTTGTGATGAATTAGAGCGGAGACTGTGAGACAGACCTTCTCGTCCAACATCAGTGCCTGACCTCACAAATGTGCTTCTAGTGGAAATGTCAAAAATTCCCATAAACACACTCCTAAACCTTGTGGAAAGCCTTCCCAGAAGAGTTGAAGCTGTTATAGCTGTAAAGGGCGGGACAACTCCATATTACATTCATGTGCATGTAAAGACAGACGTCTCAAAACTTTTGGCAGTATAGTGTACCATAATCAGGTGTCAGCAGTGAAGCGGTGGGAAATGTTAGTAAACTGTGTCACACACCTGCACCTGAATACCTGTGGTTTCTCACCTGTGTTGACATTAGAGAGGGAAATAAAAAGGCTTTCACTTTTCTGGATGGAGTCTCCGGTGTTAGATCTTCGTGTCAGTCATAAATCCTGAGCAGACTTGTCACTTTCTGGCACACGCACATGTCGTGCAGGTTACCGACGCAATCCGATCTAATTATCCTGTTATTATGTGTTTGTTTATAGAGACAGACGAGCTTCCCACCATCGATTCAGAAAGTGAGCACGAGGACACTTCTACGTCAAATGAGCAGATTTCTCTGGTGAGTTCAAAAGTATCGGGACACAACACTGTTGAATGAATAATCCAGAAGCCCCAAGAGCAACTGAACGTGTTTTCTGGGTTGAAGCAAAGCAAAATGAATGAAATAATTCATTCATTTAAGTGTATTTATTTGCATGATGTTTGTTGTAAACATCTGTGCATTTGTCTGTTGGGATGATTATTATTATCAATATTGTGATAAATGATGCCACAAAATACTTAAATATAGACTTTTTTTAATTGTTTGTTTTGTTTTCAGTCTCCGAGTCAAATCAGCTGATTTGACAATAACATTTTATACATTTTTAAGTCTTGTTAATATTTTTACAGAAAAAAAAAACTTTTTATTTATCAACCATTTTTTAACCTTTTCTAAATTTATTTTTATTTATTTATTTTTTAAGACTTGCAAATAGCATTTAAATCCTTAAATTATATCCTTAAATCAATTATATTCTTAAATCCTTAAATGTAATTATTATATATTAATAATTAATTAAAATTTTATTTAATATTAAATATAATATAAATGTAAAAAAAAAAAAATAAATAAATAAATAATAAATACAATTTTATTAAATATAATTTTATTTTTTAAAATGGCAAGAAAAAGTTTGGAAACCCCAAATGTTTACACTGAAATGTAAAATAAATAAATAAATAAATACTAAAACACAGTAAACATGTTCATCATTTATCTGTAACAATTTAATCATCAAAGATTACCGCTATACAAATAAACTGAATTGAATTAAAATAAGTTTAAATCCATTCAGCCAATCAGCTGAGTTGATATTTCCTCCATAGAGAGAGTGACCGCTCGTTTTCAGTGTAAATAAGGATTAAAAAATGACCACACAACTTCCCTTAGAAACTCATCAGTCCATAGTTGTCTTGAGAAAGAAGGTGTTTTAGTAGGATTAGTTTAAAAGGTGTGCACTGTAGTGAGATGTGCTGCAACCGGATCCATTCAGGACAGAAGATACCGTAGAGGGCCCAAGTGCACATCTGCCCCAGAAGACAAGAACTCTGGGAAAGAGAGACACCTCACTGCTCCTGAACTGGCTGCAACACTGAATAAATCCGGAGAGAAAGCAGTGTGCAGAAACTCACTCAGCTGCCAAGAAATAAACCCTACTAAGGCTGGCAAGTCAGGAGGAAAGAAACGTTAGCACTGGGCCAAGGTGCAGAAACAGTGGAGTTTAGATGACTGGATGCAGGTCTTGTGGAATGAACCCCATCTCACTGGTGTGGGAGAAACTGGACGAAGAGCTGGAAAACAAGCAGAACAGCAGAGCTCTGGGAAGTGCTGGGGAATCTCTCGGAATATCTCATCAGTAGGATCGGAAAAACAGGTCACAGGTTGGTCAGGTAGTTATTACTGCAAAGAGCTGTTTCCTTCCTTCCTTCCTGCCTTCCTGCCTTCCTCTATCCCTTCCTTCCATCCTTTCCTCCCTCCCTCCCTCCATTCCACCCTTCCTCCATTCCACCCTTCCTTACCTCCATCCCTTCCTTCCTTTCTTCCTTCTTTTCCTCACTTCCTTCCTTCTTTCCTTCCTTCCTTCCCTCCCTCCCTCCCTCCCTCCCTCCCTTCCTTCCCTCCCTCCATTTAAAAGCCTCCCCTCCCTCCCAAACTTCCCTCCCTCCCTCGCTCTCTCCCTCCCTCCCTTCCCTCTTTCCTTTCCTCCCTCCCTCCCTCCCTTCTTTTTCCTTCTTTCCCTCCCTCTTTTTTCCTTTACTTTTTCCTTCCTTCCTTCCCTCTCTTCCTTCTTTTCTTCTCTCCAGTCCTTCCTTCTTTTCTTCTTTTCTTCCCTCTGTGTCTTCCTTCCTTTCTTCTTTCCTTTCCTTCCCCCCCTTTCTACTTTCTTTTTGAAAGTAAAGTTTAACATGCAAATCTGATTAGACCATTATTCTTTGCTCAAATAAAACAAAAAACAGATGTGTGTGTGTATATATATATATATATATATATATATATATATATATGTATGTGTGTGTTTATATACATATATATCTATATGTATAAGAAAGCCCTTTTGTCCATATCGATTACAACACAGTGACATTCTTATTCCTTCGCAAGAGGGGTCTTGACCCCTCTTGAGGTCAGAGCTCAGGGTGTTAATGGAGATACGTCACCCCTGGAGCAGATCATCAGTAACCCGGAGTCTTAAGCCACTGATTCATCACTACATAATGAGAGATTTGGATGAGGATGTGGATTTTTCAGTGTTTCACAGAACTAAATGAGAAACCTGGCACACACAGGGAGGATTTGCAGATGGAAAGCATGTGATGTTGCAGAAGTATTCATCCGAATCTCTGCTGGGTTCGACTTCACTGGAACAATTACAGCATTCCTGATAACATGAGCTGTTTCACTGCACCACATGCGGCCGAAAACCTCAAACTCCAGTCCCGGATGCTCAGGCACACACTAGGGGGCGGTGTGGTCCCTTTATAAACAATCCTTCGTTTACTCATTCATTCATTCATTCATTCATTCATTCATTCATTCATTCATCATCAGAAAGCACTTTATCCTGGTCAGGAGGTCAGTGGATCCAGAGCTGTTTCTGGGAACACTGGGAATTAAGCGGGAAGAAACGGGAAGAAGCAGGAAATGAAACACCACTTAAAAACAACTGTTTTCACAGCTTGATATTGCGATATATGGTTTATTTGTTTACATTATGTTAGTATTTTAAAATGTATTTTTGGTATTTGATTTTTTTTGTATTATTTCAATATTTACTTTTTATTTTATTTCAGAAAATGGATCAGAATATGAGCTCTTACTTAAATATAAAAATATAAAAACAACATAAAAAATATGAGGCCTAATATTCAAATAATTGCAACGTATTATTATTATTATTATTTTTTTTTTTTCACTCTTAAATAATTCAGTAAAAATATTTTAAAATAAAATATTAATAATACATAAAATAATAATAAAATAAATATAAAACAAAATAAAAAAATATTTCTTTGACATTATAAATGAATCATATGAATTATTAATAGTGTATATATAAATATGTAAATATAAATTTGATTTATTAACAATAATAATTTTTAAAAAATGCAAAAAGTTTCGATCATACTTTATTTTAATAGCCATTTTTAAGCTCTTAGTCATATTAGCCAACCAGAATGTAAACAGTCAAAATAAATATCCTTTATTCCTTCCTTTATCTTGACTAAGCGATTTTATCCCGGTCTGGCTCACAGTGGATGTGAATTGATCCCGGGAATGCTGGGTCTGAGTCAGGAATACACCCTGAATACTCACATCCGTACTCAAGGGTCAAGTTTATCCAGTCCAATTACTGGCATGTTGATGAACCCCAAGCAGACACGTGGGTAGAACATGTGAAGCTCCAGAGAGGCAGTAACCCAAGCTCGGGATCTTCAGGTGATGGGTGTGGTGATTTGAATATCCAGGTATCTGAACCGTCGGATTCAGTTACTTCATCTGGTATTCAAATAAGCCTTTTTGTCAGCATTTCACAGCGAGCTTAAAACTATGACATCTCGCCCGTTTACCAGAATATCAATCATGCAGTCATGCAGTCAGCCAATCACAGGGCAGCATCATGATCGTGCAGCTACAGAACAAGAGCATCACTTTAATGTTCACGTCAGACATCAGAACAAGCGAAGAAGAAGCATCCAGTCTGACCATCAACCCAAGCTCATCACCTCTACCTCCTATGTGATTGGCTGATTGGACTCTCACAAAACACTCGCTCTGAACTCGTCATCTCAGCCGGTCCAGATTGCTGAAATATAAACAAGATGATACAACTAGATGTATTTCTTTCTTTCGGGTCTACTGCAGTGGACTTTGTTTTTCATTTGTCAACCAACCAGTACAACGTCTCTTCAGGGGTTAAGATTTTTTTTTTTTTTTTCTTTCCATATTTATTTATAGAGAACATAAAATTATTATTAAAAAAAAAGTATTATAAGGAAGTTAAGAAATAATCATCAAAATATGAGCTAATATGGTCAATAATAATAATAAAAATAACAATAATAATGATAAAATCATGACCGATAAAACAATTAAAAAAATAAATAAAATAAAAAAGTAGACTGAACTAATATGATGAATATACAAGGATAGTTTATTTTATTTTGTTTTATTTATTTAATTATTTTAAATTTTTTTTATTTTTAAGGTCAGTGTTTTAAGTTCCCAGTCCCGGTGCCCATTTCTATTTAACACTTTATTCTTCACTCTAGTGAAATTTAATATTTGTTTATTTAATCTGCAGTATCAGGACAACTTTTTTAGCGGTGTCTCCGTAACCCGACGAGCTGCAGCGTGTGTATTAACCTCAAGAGGCAGAAAAAAAGACAAGCTAGGCAAAGTAAAGTTAAAGTAGATACAGAACCTGAGCTGTTTTGGGGGATTGTTCCTTCCAGTGAGTATCACAAAGCAGTGAACGGAACAAAACGGTGACCCGCCCCAGTGTTTAGAGAGGTGCCATCATTTACGGTTTCATCAGAAATGGTGCTAACGTTGGATGTGTACTGCTTTCTGACCTGTTTTTAGACCAAAGACAGATTAAATGTTAGCTAGTCGGGAGGCGAGTTCACCGAAAGGGAAAGGACGAAGCTCTTTGAACCGTTTTTGTGAGGAAATGGATTACTTTCGCTTATTTGTTCACGTCTATTATTCATTCAGCCTCATTGTTTTGTTTTTTTTAAACTGATGCTCATGCAGCATCACCAGGTGAAGGAAAGTGCAGTGAAGTATGCTTACGATTGGTTAATGCAGCTTTGATTGACAGGGGAGAGTGAGGATGCCCCTCCCACAATGAGAGTACGGTCCGGTTTTGCTCTTTCGGACTCCTGGGAAACTTGCGATCCCTTCCTCATGGCTCTCTTGTCATGGGTATTTGTAAAATTCTGCTTTGATTTAGATGGATTGTCTGGATTAGTTGAGTCCCAGAGGTGCCTTTATAGTCAGTTTCGGTGGTAATGATTAAATATGACGTGCGTCTGTTTGCCCGCATGAATCATTCTGATTTTTTGGCGCGTTCCCGCTGGCCCCATGCTCCTTTATGAAATCTAGCACTTGCCGGTCAGACAGATGACCTTAGGCTCGCTTATGTTCCTGGTACAGCTGTCGATCCTTCCTGTTCCTGCACATGTAGAACCGACGGAAAGACTCTCGCACTATGAGCTTAAAAATAAATAAATAAATAAATAATTCCAGCAGAGAGAGGTTTGATAGAGTATAAACTCTGTACACAGCTCCATTCAGCTTCACTCACTGCGGCCTGAACGCATTTTTGACTCCAAGCCAGGAACATGGTGTTCTAGAGCCGTGTGTGTGTGTGTGTGTGTTGGGGGGGTGAACAGAGAGGGACAAGAGAAGGACTAGAAGAAACAGACTCAGGGGTGGTGGGGTGGATTAAGAAGAGAAAGTGAACATGTGCAGTGTAAAGTTTGTTGGCATGCTGCCCTGTGGGCTGGAGTTGACTTTATTTTTTAAAAAAGAAGAACATGTGGGCTGACAGGGCCGGCTGGAATGCTGTTCATGCCTCCACATGACACGGAGGCAGGTAGCGCACCAGATTTTTCCACAACAAACCGGTTCCTTTACTGTGTCAAATGTGTTGATTTTGGGCATGACACACACACACACACACACACACTGTTGCATGCACGCTTACGTACACGTATAAAAGATTTCCTGATGCTAAACGATGTGCATTTCCTGTGTGTGTCGTTTTTTAACGAGCTGACTCATAAATCCTTCGCTATTATTTAATGAGGCCAAATTGACAACGTTTTCCGTCCTTGCTTCTTGTGTGTGATCTGTTTCTAAATAAATAAACAAACAAAACAAAAAGCTAAATAATAATAATAAATAAATAAATAAACAAACAAAACAAAAAGCTAAATAATAATAATAAATAAATAAATAAACAAACAAAACAAAAAGCTAAATAATAATAATAAATAAATAAATAAACAAACAAAACAAAAAGCTAAATAATAAAGAAATAAGTAAATAAATAAACAAATATATAAACAATAAGTATTTCATAATAATGTTTTTTTTATATATTTGTTTTGACATTTTTTTAAATTAATTATTCCTGGTCATTGTAACATTTTTATTATTTAAATAGTTATAATTCTGCTCCATTGTCTTTCTGAACATATCAGGACCCAGTATAGTCTTTCCCAGTATCACGGTTTAAGTAATCGGACCCGAATGCTGCTCAAAGCTGCCAAAAGTAAATAAACTCTATCTAACTCATTTTTTATATATATATATATATATATTATTTATTTATTTTAAATAAAAGTCCAGGTATTAGAACATGGGAAACATAGAAGGTGGGCAGCATCTCATTTCTTACCTTTTTAACCAATCAGAATGGAGAATTTAGGAACGCTGTGGTCTGAAGGTAATTAGAGAGTCTGATTTTGTCATCTGGGACAAAGGAGACTGACAGACGGAAACCTTTCGGTTTCCAGTTTCATAACCAAGCTACTGAGAAGTGTGTCATGTTGGTCAGCTGCTGTAAGTTATTCTCCTGTTATACTAAAAGTCGCGTCTCTTTAATGTCAGGTGGCGGCTGAGATCTCTGACTACTCTTCTGATAGCGACGGAGATCCCGACCCCAGCCGACCGGACTCTCCCGCTGGGGAACCCGCAGAGCAGCCACAGAGGTCCATCAGCGAGTGGGTGCGATCAGCCCAAGCGCTGCTCCAGACGCCTCCGAGACATGCAGATAAGCCCTCGAAGACACCCGAGGGCTCTGGGAAAAAGAAGCGCAAGTTTGAAAGGTTTGAAGCTCGAAATGAAGCCAAGCAAACACTCAACCAGTGGTGGTGCGGGGAGGAAGGGGGGGGGGCTAAATACTTATGCAAGGTACTTGATTAACCAGGTATGAGATCAATGAGCATCACTAAACTGATCATCTACATAGATTTGCATGAGGCAAAATAAATTCCACCAACATCGTTTATTTGTCCAGGATTTTCTCTCTCGCAGTATTGACACGTCTATCTTTTATGGTCTTTATGAGTTACAGCTGTCGAACGCAGGCAAGGTCAGATAGACCTGGCAAACACTTTGTTTATTCAGACACAACTTGTTCACACTTGTGGCTTTTTCATATTATGCAAATGATCTGAAAAATCTCCCTTGTGGATGGCGCATGGCCGCTGAGGCTTTCCTGTCTGCTTTAAGCCAAGGAATGAAATGTTCTGAAAAACTCCTGACTTTATGACTTTTTATCATCATTTTTCTGTTTGATTTATTTTATTCTAGACACAAAGCAGCAAAAAAAAACAACAATCTGGTTTCTGCCTGATTTTGTATAAGATCACTCCGTCTCTCTGATTACAGCAGCACTTCTGATGTGTTTATGAATCTTCGTTACGAGCGCAGAAGATAAACTCAGATCCTGCGCTTGTCATCATTTCACAAATCTATTGTGTCTTTGCAGTGGAGGGTTCGCAGAGAGACTGAACAGGCTTCAGTGTCGACAAAGATCAGCTATAAGCTTCTGGAGGCACCAGCCTGTGTCCAGCATTAACACAGGAACAGGTACACACACACACATGAGTACACACACACCATTCTCTCTATATTTCTATTGCAGTTTGGAAGCTTGGGGAAAACTCATTAGACACCACTGTGGAGGAATTCTGGAAAAATCTGATTAGGACCATCGTCCAGTTTTTCAGCATTAGGTTTAAAAGAAATGTTTTATGTCACGTCTATAATGTCGTCTATAACGGCGTTATAAATAAATCTTATCAATGCCATCAGCAATCTGGTACTATTAGATTTTATTTCGTCGTCCTCAAATTGCTTCTCTTCAAATGAAGCAAGATTTTTATGTAGCTCCTCCCACCTCGTTTTTGACGGACATCTAGAACCTCCCGACGTTAGCAAAAAACCAGAAGTGGTTTCAACGTTTCTGACGGACGCCGTGTACCGCCGCCTTCAGCGACCCTCACCTGTCAGGCTGACAGGAAATGACATACCCAAAAGCATGTACTCGTCCTCTTTCATTTTTGTTTTCCATGGTATAACCGTTTTTCTGTCTCTTAACACCAACCCGGCCTGTGTGTGTGTGTGTGAGAGAGAGAGAGAGAGAGAAAGAGGTGGGCGTAAAAGAAAATTGGTGGAAAATGAAGAAAGATGGTTGATAAGACGTCATGTAGAGTTCAAAGGTAAACTGGTAGCAGTAGTTATTGTGTGGGAGGATACGGGTACACACACACACACACACACACACACAGGCTTCATTTCATGGTAAAAAAAATACCAAAAGATCCTTACTGCCATAAACTGTACCTTGATTTGAGAAAAAAAAACCTCTAAAATCTTTCGTTATATAAACATCATGACTATTTTTTGATGCAATTGATGCTAAAATATATAGAAAGATTTTTTGTTGTTGTTGTTGCTAGATGGTAGATTCTTGATCTGTGAATTTCCCTTTGGGATGAATAAAGTATCTATCTATCTATCTATCTATCTATCTATCTATCTATCTAAAGATACAGAGTCAGAGTCATGAAAATAATCAGCGACTTGCGTGGTGTGAAGCAACTCATTTTATTTTTGTGATAGTACTAATCACCATTTTCCCTGAATGATGATGATGTTGTTGTGGTGTGTCAGAGGAGAGACCGGGTGTGTTGGTGCTCCACGTCCAGAAGGTATGGGAGGTTTGCGGGATGCAGGCCGCGCTGTGCCGGAGACATCCAGAGAGCGAGACGTGTGTCGCCCTGTTCAGCAGGGAAACATCCGCTCAGCTCTCACCCAGCGCAGGAGACACCATCCACGTCCATCCGCCGTGGTAAGAGTCTCCCTTTAGCTCTCTGTGCTCCACACAGGATACTGATCATGATTAGGAGTTTAAAAAGCCTTATATGAAAGTGTAGCACAGTGAGGTATGAGACATACCTCAGTATCATAATATACTCTGTCCCTGAGATCAGAGCATCTCCAAATCTGCAGCTCTTGTGGGGTGTTCCAAGGAAGAAACAGTGGTGAACCGAGGACCAAGGCTCGTTGATGTACGTGGGGAGAGAAGGCTGATCCGTGTGATCCGATCCAACAGACGAGCTACTGTTGATCAAACTGCTGAAGAAGTTAATGCTGGTTCTGATAGAAAGGGGTCAGAATACACAGTGCAGGACGGGTCAGGGCTGTTTCGGCAGCACCAACACAATAATAGGCAGGTGGTCATAATGTTACGCCTGGTCGGTGTATATAGTGATGTATCTAAAATTATATAAAAATTTGATAATTTATCACAATATATGGAGATATCACACATAGCCCCAGCTCTGGCTGCAGGTTTTCCGTCTTTATAAAGCGTGTGGTGTGGAAAAAAAGTGACCGCAAGCCTTTTATCCCAGAGACATGTCCTGGTTTAATTTTAATCCTCGCCCATCACTGTGTTCACACAGGCCACACTCAGACCCTCCAGGTGTGAGTTCACATAGTGGTGATTTGTGCAGATGTAATGAACTCTCTGACTTGCACAGAATTTGATAAGAGTGTGTTGTTTTTTTCTTTAGAGGGGGGAGAAAAGGGAAAGGCCGAGCTCGGCTGCTACAGCTGTGAGGGGAGTCGATGCTCAGTTCAAACTGGATCCACTCACTATTTTTTTTTTGCTTCTTCCCCCTCTCTCTCTCTCTCTCTCTCTCTCTCTCTGTCTCTCCCACACACTGCTCCCACGTCATCGCTCTGCTCTAGGGAATGGCCTACATTCCTCTTCCTGGCAGCTCTTTGCTCATTTCCAGCAAGCCAAAGGGAAAAACACAGCTGGATCCTTTTTCTCCTATTTCCTCTCCTTGCTGGTTCGCTCTCGCTTTCATTCTTTCTTTCGTCCTTGTGTCAAGGAGGAGTGGATCACAATAGCTCATGCTGACGGGGACAGGGAAACAAATTGCAAACACGTGCAGGACACGGCGTTATTGGAAGAACGAGCCAGGGAGGAAAATCCAAGACCTCTGACCTCAGAAATTTGGAAGATTTCCACGTACACCAATAAAATGACCGAAGAGCCACTCGACATTAGAATCTGGAATGATCGACAGCTCTTATGAACTTGTAGATGTTATTTAACACATAGGAAGCCCCGCCCCCTTTCCAGTCATCTCACTGTTATATCACCTCTCTAACGGTGATCAAAAACAACACTAAACATAGGTGTAGAATTCTGTAGAATTTCCAACAGGAATTTTCCTAATAAATGTTGTTAATTGTTGTCGTCAAACAGACATAGATTTTATTTCACTCGACGTTCTCTCGATAGATAGATGGACAGTCCTGCGGCCAGAAAATGAGCAGCGTGAAATGAGGGGAAGTGGGCGGGGCTTCCAGAGAGATCTGTTAAGACGATGTTCCAGCGTATTCATAGTTTGTCATGTCACATACATTCACATAAACACTCTATACATCTCCCCTCACCCCCCTCCTTCAACACCAGTGTGACTTGCTGGAACGCGCCTGGCCGTTCTGTGTCTGCTCTTCAGGATTGTCAGGTCTGCTCATCATGCTGATCTCCAGTCTAATGTGTATAGACTTGAATGCAGAATAATTAGTCTCATAATTCATATATGACAATGTGTTTGGGGTTTTCCTTTCACCCGACACGAGCAAGTTGTCTCACCGCCAGCACTGTTCCAGCACACTCTGTGCGATGTAAGTGACTAAAGTACAACACTCCTTAACACACACACACACACACAGACAATCTTGCAGTGGGCGGATATTGACTTGCGACTCTGCAGGTGGACTGTGAGCGTGTGAACCACACCTTCACCCATCCAGCTGTAACTCTGTAACATTAGGGTTTTTGTTCTGATTTTGTTTTGTTTTTTTTTTTGGATCATATTTCCTTCCCGTATTTCAATACCATAAATCAGTGTTTCTCGAAAACTCTAAATGTTTTTCATTTTCTGAATTCATCCATTATCCCACTATCTAAGTATTTGCCATATTATTTAAACTCACACACTGATATGACGTTTTTTTATTGCAAAATTTCTTCACAAGCATAACAAATATTTATTAAACCATCATCCGCATTCGATTCAAGTCTAATGAGGTTCTGCTTAAACTTTCAGTCAAATAAGCTAATAACTACAAAAACATAATAATAAATGCTATATGCTGTGTGTAATATTTTCCGATTATCTCCCAGCCGCTCCTGTTCCCCCATTGTTTGTATTGTAGAATTTCTGTAGGCGAATCCACCAATCGGTTGAGCTAATAAACCGATAAGAGAATGGACTTTGCGCTCTCTGGGCCTGTGAGGTGACACCGAACGGCTGCGTGTTTGCGCTGAGCAGGCCAGCAGCTCCACCTCTCCTGTGTAAACTTGCCTTTGCCGCCTGGCTGCCGTCCAGCTTCCCTGTTCAGCCCCACGGTTCATTCAGTTCACAGAGAATAAAAAAAAAACCCCACACATCAGCAACGACTCAGCTCTGTCCCAGGACCTGCTAGAGTCATGACGTACCAATATGATTATCTTGCCTAGTGCGTCATATGGTGAGGACTGCGCAGGTCTCGGCTTGTACAGGCAGGAAGCGAGAGGAGTCTATTTTTTTTTGTGTGTACAGAATGGTTCAGGAGAAGCCAGTCACATAAATAACAAACACAAATGTCAATCAAGAAATAGATTCCTTTTCTCACTGTACGTTCACTTGCCCAGGTAGAATTACCTCTGACCTCAAAAGTTCACAGCACAGCAAGTTTTTCTTAGGGCCTTGTGTTATTGCACTGGAGTGGAAAAAGGCATCTTGATCAGTTAGCAGCGAGTCTTTATCTATGTGGTGTCTACCGTTTCCCACGCATAGCATAGATCAGCCTCGATCTAGTGACAGTACACTGTGATATTTTGAGCTTCACATTTGCTCACTTTTCTGCATTTCTCTGATACTATATATATATATATATGCAGTTGCATATGTTGCTTTAAATCTGTATAATGTGCTGTTGAAGGTCTGCAATTGTTTATATAAAACTGTGTTAAATCGGCAATAGAAAATATGTGAGTGAAAAGAAGAAATCTTCTGCCCTGAATATAAAGATGTCATGCCATCATGATTTAAAAGTGTATTGTGCCCTAATTCATCACAGTATCCTCAGACCGCATGTGTATCCTTGTGGTTATTTAGACAGCGAATATTAGAAATTCGTCATTCCTCTAACAGCTGTCAGTAAAAACTTGTCGAGTAAGACAATAGTATTCCCATGTGTAAGCATACCTGAGCTTCTAAACTTTTTCCTACATTAATGCCACATTTATTGCCCCTAGCGTAGCTGAGATTGTTCTAGAGACACGGGTGTTGAGCTGCACTGGTTGAAAGCTCATGGTGGGGCGGGGCACAGTGTGCTGATGCAGTAGGCAGATATCATTCCTGTGCTGTAGAAAAAGAGCTTGATGCGGTCTGTAGTAGCTCAGGTGCTGTGAATCACACATACACAGACTAAGGTGAATATACAGTTCACTCAAATTCATACTTCCACTCAATAAAGTTGTGTTTACAAGCTACAAAAAAACCCATTGATTTTGTTCCCTCAACATTAGAAATTTTGCAAAGGTTTCTCTTTCCTACTATAGGCAAAGCCTGACCGTTGATGGGGAACGTCATCCCATCATTCTCAACACACATTTCAGCCAGAAAGTTTTAGGAATGATGAAGCAGGACAACAGTGCGACTTGCTCGAAGGTTCTGAGCCTCAAGGAAAAGACCAAACCATATCCTTTAACCAGGTGCTTATGGAAAAGGGAGGAGAATTTCAAGTCCTCTCAGGCGTCCATCCCTAACAAACAGGTGTGCTACTTGTCTTTCTTCACCTGCGTGAGTGTATCTAAGAGGTTTATCCTTTCACTTTTGCTAAAGTATTAATAAAGTTCATCCACACCCAGTTGTTTGTTTTTTTTAAAAAGGCATTTGGAGGACAATCTTTCAACACCCTTTTACGGTGATTCCATACTGATGAAAAAGTCAGATCTGTTTCACCCTGCTGGTGAGAAACACCTGGATACCTCTTTATCCAAGTTACTTATTGACATATGATGCAGTGTTGGTAATAAATTCTGCCACACACTTTTTGTTTTCATTTCTTCTATGGAAAGGAGCGTGAATGTTGAGGAATCACGAATCTTCCTGGTTCTGTTAGGTTGCAACAACCAAAAACTGTCTCCTTGTTCCAGAACTTGTTCCCAAAGGGAACAAGGACCCTGAGGGACATGCTCTAGGGACACGCTCTAGGGACACAGCACCCCTTACCACTAGAGCAGCATGTATAGCACATCTCTGAGGGGCAGGGCTGGTAATAGGGTGTTTTACCAGCAGAATATCGCTCATTGGATGTTGACTATATCAGTTTTGTTGGTCCTGGAGACGGTAATCCCAGGGATTTAAGCTGCGGTTCCAGTACCGCTGCCAGTCCCCAGTTTATTTTGGACCTTGTTTATACCAGACAACAATAGTTGTTGCTCTGTTGCAGGATCCTTTTTGATAGAATAGGTACATCTCACGGTTCACAACAAGTAAATGTATTCAGTTGCCTTATTTGATCCAAAGGAGGACAGTGGTTATTGACCAGTTCTAGACTTGAAATGGTCCCTAAAGTCCCTCTCTTTTTGTGTAGTTCCAGCAATGACTGGTTCAGATCTGTGATCTTATTTCATTCAAAGGACAAGCATTCTACTTAAAAAATCCTGCCCTTCGGCATTCCCTAGCACCACAGGTGTCTTGATATATGCAGGCAGCCTTGTCTCAGTGCCATCAGGATATTACCATACATGGAAAGCAGGTCTTCCGTTGTGCATTCCTCCCCCTTACAGCATTACGGTGCTTGGTCTCACAGTGAAATCCGAAGGTAGTTCTTGAAGCATGCGACAGCATGAGGCTAGACTCACTGAGAATGCTAGCCACCCCATCACACCAGTGTATATCAAACATTATTATGCTTGCCAGTCAGATGCAGTCAGGCTGCCATGTGTGGTATTGCCATCTGTTTAATTCTTCAGGACTGATGATGTTAGCTTCAGATTTGCTTGAACTCTATGGATCAGAAGTGGGTTGTCAGCCTATCGCTGGTCCTCAAATCCCAAAAATGGAAACGCATCCTTGTCTCAGTGAAAGTAGCCCCGGCATAGTCTTAGTGGAGATGCAAAGAAAAGGAGTCTGGTCTGGAGTTGTGCCCTACCATCCATAGAGAAAAAGTCACCACGGGATGGGTTACAGCCTCTGTTAAAGACAAAGTCTAAAGTGCCCTTTCGACAGGTTTCCAATCCCAGAAAGATCTGGGGTGGACATGCCTTGTTGATGAGAGAGGTCAAAGTACAGGTGGTTTAAGCTGACAAAAAAGGCTGAGCAGAACTGCATCTCGCACTGCACAACACGCCCAACCTTGAGGCAGTGGGTTACAGAAATCTGAGGCTGCTGAGGGCCACAGGGTCACTGAAACTGGACAGTTTCATAGTCTATTCAGGTTAGGTCACTGCAGCTGTCTCTGAGTACCTTTCATGTTATCAAGCTGATTCTCAACACCCTCAGCAGTAAGAGGGGATGAAAATAGCTACAAAAGCTGGAAAACAATGCAGTTATATGAACTCCTTTATAACCAGACTTTATGACTTTTTTTTCAGTTACTCTCTTTCACTGCATGAGTTAGTTGGGCCATGTCAGCATCTACATGGGGGTATCCAAGTGTTTCTCATTGCTGGTTCCCTGGGTGTTATTCATAATTTTTGGACCACAGTTAATACAAACCAAATCTCAACGAGTGTATCAATTAATTTCCATGAACCTTACATGAACAGTTTATTTTTAATGTCTCTCCACAGACCCACGTGGATGTAGGAAGTGTGCCCAAGTCTCTCCTAGAGGCTTTGGACGCTTGTGGGACCTCAGGGTCTGTGTGTGGTCCTGTGGAGGTGCTGGTCCAGAGGATCTATTTCTACTCTGTTGCACAGTTTCCTCACACAAGCTTACTTAGACACCGAACTCTTAGCAAGTGTCTCTCTGGAACAGCAGAGCAGCAACACGTCAACAGGTATGGTATTTCTTAAGTCTCTGGCATGCAAATAGTTTGTGACTGGACCATCCATATCTCCAACAATGCAGGGATTTGTATTGTTCTGTTCATGTACATACAGTGCCCATAACCCTTATTGTTAATGTTAATGTTACTGTCGCCATTAATAAGAATAAGAATTTAGTTCAGTATGCTGATAAAGAAATAGATCTTTCCGGTTCAGTTCATTTTTTAACATGCTCTATGTAATGGTCTTGGCTTTAGTATTCGATTTCTTGATTTTCTCCTGCCTTCTTGTTGACCAAACACTTACCCAGTGCAGAGATTCGACAACACTATGACCTTGTTAGCTGTTTTTTTCCAGAGAAAAGCTGCAGGTTGTGTACAAGGGCTGGTCTAGTCCTAAAAATAGTGCTTTGGGGGATTATTACTTAGCTGGTAAATGCCTGTGATTGTAATTGAGAGGTCACTGGCAGAACTGCCATCAGAGACTGTTGTATAATCGGCTCAAGGCCATTATTTGAGCTGAGCTTGATTGAAAGTAAGAAACTATGCGAAATATTATGAGGTTGATTGGCGGCAAAACTACCTGACCAGGTTTCTTTGCTGCATTCAGTGAACCCTGGGATATTGTGGTACTGTTATGACCCTCAAGTACTCAGTTTGATCTAGATCTAGACCACTGTCTACCCTGGAATTGGGTTTAAGTGTCCATGCAATTGAAAATTAAATATAGTTGTAATATTTCCAAGGTGAAAGAATGTCAAGTTGAATCAAAGGTAAGTGATAAGTCAGCAGTGATGCCAAGGCTCCAGGCATTAAATGATCAATGTCATGAAACAGATGCTTAGATCCCAAGACTGTTTAATTTAGGTGCCAACTTCTACAGTTTGGTCATAGCATTTACCATTTCAGACACCTTGCTGTGGCGATACAGGATCTTTGAAACCTACCTTTTTGGCTTTTTCAGGCCAAATATTATTCACCCTGCAGAAAGATCAGTTCAGTGAAGGGGAAAAGGCACAGGTGTTACTTTTTGCATTCAACTTTATGTCTAAGAATTTCAGTCTTGGTTTTTGGAGGCAACAGAAAACAAGTAGGCAGGCCTTTGGACTCTTGGGCCACTAAAGAATGGAGAAGGAGGTGCCCATGACTGGTGCAACAAAAAGTGGTCAAGGTCGAATTGTGATAATGCCAAGAGAACAAGAAATTGCCTTTTTATACATTTTTTTTTACTTTGTCAATCACAGAAACACTAGCCAGTTGTGGGTACCTCTGAGGTCATGTATTTGAAAGGATTTGGCCACAGGGTGTAGCTGCATCTTGAAAACTTGCACTTGGCTAGCTTTACATTTCTCAGAAGAAGCACATATTAGCTTTCAACCTCCTGTTAGGTAGCTGCCTGGGGAAAGGGGGGCAGGAACTGGCAGGTGACAATAAGTACTCATCAGTAATTAATTCATTATTAAGTGTCATCCCACTGAACCTCGGCCTTGCTGTATTCTTACTGTTGCCTGTCACACATCTGGAAAAAATGGGACGTCTTCGCTAGGATTTGTTATGCTAAACTTCAAAAACTATCAATGTCACCACCTCTGTTTAAGGGTCAGAGTAAGCATGGCCCGTTTTTTTACCCACTGTCCTGTTGAGTAGCAGCAGTGGGTCGAGATTGTTGACTGAACCGGGCTAGGATGCACGTGCTGATGTGATGGAAAGAAAGCAGATGGCTAGACACCGAACGCAGAGAGAAAGAAAGAACCCTAGAAAGAGTAATGGTTGGGGCGAGTCATTTGACTGCTTCCAGTAACCTAATCCTGGTCAGATGCTCGAGCAGGGTTGTAAACACACATGACTTTGGCACATCACATTGTGGTGTTATGTATATCTCAGGATAGAACACTATACGGAGCCGAGAGCCAGCGAGCCTGGACATGACCCCTCAACGAAGCAACGATGATGTTTATGTTCAAGCATGGATGACACACAGATAAACACATTCATCGTCTGAGCCATGCACCGGCTCCAGACCGGGCAGACGTCACAACTAGAACTCCACTCTTTTGTCACTTCCTCTTTGTTTTTCTGTGTTTGCTTTGCACATACCTGACATGGTAAGATAAATAAAGGGCCTCAGGGGTTTGGACTGCACAAGGTAGCGTTTGTTATCTTTTAAAGTAATCATCTGGATAGTATAGCAAAGTTAACAGCGTTCCAAGTTTTGGTTGCTTTCCTGGAAATTTCCAACTTTTCTCCTAACTGTTTTCGACTCTCTCGAGCTGCATTGTGGTGTCTTCATCAATATATTAACTGTCTATAGAAACAGATTTTAAAAAAAAAGTCTCATGAGTTTAGCATATTTTCCAAAGAACCTTTTAAATGCTTCAAGCTTTAGCAACTTTAGAGTTCGCTCTTTTTTTTTGTTTTTTTCTTTTTTCTTTTCTTTTTTTTTTAGGCTTCACTGTAGCTCTGCTTCCTGAGAATAATCAGGATTTGTTTTCACTCCAAGACAATATTTGGTTCCAGTAAAAGGTCTGTGGCGCATAAACAAGCTGAAGAAGCTCTTGGTTTTGAAGAGAGGAGAGGAGCGGTGAGGAGAGAGGAGAGGAGGGGATGTTTTCTAGAAGAAGTTAGAACAAAATGTGCTTGAGGTGTCTGATTACAAGCCTGTTTATCACAAACCGCGTCCTCATTGGTGGATTATGTGGCGGTAGGAATCCCGCCCCCTTTGTTCTGGCCAATCCGGGTGCTTTGGAGCATTCTTATGGGGAGGGGTAGTCTCGGTGGGGTTGTGTGTGTGTGTTTGTGTGTGTGTGTGTGTGTTTGTGTGTGTGTGTGTAGTACAAGCTCAATGGTGTGCAGTTCCAGGAAGTGCCCCCACGTTGCTGTGAATTCCTGTGATTACTCACAATAGCAAATTCCTGAAGGTGGCCAATGGCAGCGGGCCGGCAGAGTCTCTGACCGCCTCGTTCACCAGAGTTAGTAGGAGAAACGAGGTAGTTGTTTATGTCAACCTGTTCTGAGCATGTGGTCCTGCTCTGTCACCTTCTTAGTTCTCGGGTTACACACACAAACATACACACAAGCCTAAACAAGCCTCGCTGTTCACAACACTCAAACCATTTAACCCCATCTACCTCTTTGCCTATCATCCCAGAGCTCGCGTTCTCCATCCACTGAATACTTCAGTTACGTCAGAGTTACCGTAATTGCTACGCTCTTTATTAAACTTTCCAAAAAACTATTAATCTGTCACTGGACTTTTAAAGCTAGGTTGTCATGATTCAGCTTCCGGTCCAGATATGAATCCTTCAGCAACAAATATTATAATCAGAGCACTTTCATACTCATGCACAGTTACAGTGCGAAATATTTTAATTTTTCCGAACACATTTTAGCCTCCCCACCCCTAAAAAAACGAGCATGCAAAGGTGAAGCAGCATTTATTTCTATTTACATAACACGTCACATGTTATCTCTGCTTCTCTGTGTAAGCTTGTGCCAATGTAAACACTTTAATATTAACCAGAATGAAAAAGGATGGTGTTTGCTTAGGAGTGGTGTTTTACTGAGTCGTGTACATAAACCAGGAGTTCTACTATTACAGATAATCTATATTTTATTTCCTGTAACATCAGCCTCGGTACGAAGCGCTATGTTTGGCCCTGAGAACTCCATACTATATGTGAAGCATGGTGGTGGTAGCATCACATTGTTTAAACTGGGAAACTGGTCAGGGTCAAAGGATATATGGACAAAGCCACATTCAGGGTGATCCCAGGCAAAAAATGCAAAAAAAAAATCAGTTCCCGTCTACATAAGTTTTAAGACTGGCAGAGATTCCTCTCCTAACAAGCCTAAACATAGCTATTTTATTCTGGCATCCTCTTACTCTGTGTCTTTCCTCTATTCTCAGGTGTTGTTTGCTGGTGCAGGACACTTACGGCATGTTCAGCGAGGTGGAGATGCAGTACGGATCCTCAGAAGAGGAGCTTAAAGACTTCACAGAGCAGCTGCAGGGAAAAGTGTGTCTTCTGCAGGGGCTGAAGGTCATCCAGCGCCTCACTCGTGAGAGGTGAACACCACTCGGCCATATGGGATTTTTATTTCATTCTTTATATGAAAAAAAGTCCCTGTAGGTGGCATATAATTATATATTATTATGTGATGTAGGTATATGGCCAAAAGTATCTGCACTCCTGACTATCACATACACACACACACACACACACATGATTCTTTTACACAACAGTATAAAATGGTTTTGTACACCCTTCACTGGAACAGGTTCAAACCTGATTCAGCATGACGATGCTCCTGTGCACAAAGCCAGTGCCATGAAGACATGAAGTGGAAGAGATCGAGCATCCTACACAGAGCCCTGATTCTGACTCAACCCCACTGAACTCCTTTGGGATGAACTGGAACTGAACCCTCCTCGCTCAACATCAGTGTCTGATCTCACTAATGTTCTTGCTTGTAGCTGAAAGATTCTGAACATTATTCCCCATATCCACAATCCAACATTTTAGTCGATAAACCTTCCCAGAAAAGTGGAGTGGAGCTTATTCTAACAGCAAAGAAGAAATATCTGTATGATCAGATCTGAGCAGAGGTCTAAAAACTTTTGGCCATATGCTGCACTATATTTCCAAAAGTTTTGGGACACCCCTCCAAATCATTGAGTTCAGGTGTTGTTTTTCAGGGGTTGGGCTCGGCCCCTTAGTTCCAGTGAAAGGAACTCTTAATGCTTCAGCTTCATACCAAGACATTTTGGACAATTTCATGCTCTTTGTGGGAACAGTTTGGGGATGACCGCTTCCTGTTCCAACATGACTGCACACCAGTGACCAAAGCAAGGTCCATAAAGACATGGATGAGTGAGTCTGGTGTGGAGGAACTTGACTGGCCTGCACAGAGTCCTGATCTCAACCCCATAGAACACCTTTGGGATGAATTAAAGCGGAGACTGTGAACCAGGCCTTCTCATCCAACATCAGTGCCTGACCTCACAAATGTGCTTCTAGAGGAACGGTCAAAAATTCCCATAAACACACTCCTAAACCTTGTGGAAAGCCTTCCCAGAAGAGTCGAAGCTGTTATAGCTGTAAAGGGCGGGAGATAACTCCATATTACATTCATGTGCATGTAAAGGCAGAGCTAGTTTTGACCTGGTTCACAGTCTCTGCTCTGATTCATCCCAAAAGTGTTCTATGGGGTTGAGGTCAGGTTTTGTTCCTCCACACCAAACTCACTCATCCATGTCTTTATGGACCTTGCTTTGGTCACTGGTGTGCAGTCATGTTGGAACAGGAAGGGGTCATCCCCAAACTGTTCCCACAAAGAGCATGAAATTGTCTAAAATGTCTTGGTATGAAGCTGAAGCATTAAGAGTTCCTTTCACTGGAACTAAGGGTCCGAGCCCAACCCCTGAAATACAACTCCTGAACTCAATGATCTGGAGGGGTGTCCCAAAACGTTTGCCAATATAGTGTATAATTACAGTCTGCTTGGATGTAGAGAAGAACCTTTCTTTCTCTCACACTTTATAAGGAATCCATGATGTGGGTGTACTGTATACGCGTCCTCAGATTGTCGTGGACAATCAGATGAAAAGAGCAGGTTGTTGTTTGGTCGCATGAGGTTGGTTTTGTGGACAGTTGAGGTCAGGAATAACAGGCCATTGGGATGGAATGAGGAAGGTAGGGACACTCGATCTGTGAAACATGGTGGTGTGAGCATCATGACAAACTGGTTCACCAGATGATGTGCAAGCATGATAAGTAGCGTTCAGAATCACAGACAGATTCAGGCGCTTTACTCAGGAGGTGTTGGATATGACAGGCTTGGTTTTTTTTCCTCCGTAACATGACAAGCTGCAATTTTTGTCTTGTTATCTTTTAAAAACAGAAACAGAAACAAAAAAAACAGAGACTGGTGAGCTATTTAGAGCCTAAACCTTTAACGTGACGATGTCTTGGTTCACTTTTAACTTGTGAAGTGAGGGTGATGATCAAAACATGACGTTTGTGATGATTCTAATGTCCAATTGAATCAAGAGCTGGAAGTATCAGAGGTAGTTGAGGAGACTACTCCATGTTGAGGAAACTGTAAGAGAGAGGTGTAAGAGGAATTAAAACAATTCAAGATTTTTGTGTCAGTAACAGTAACTGTGCTTCATCATATCACACCATCACAGATTATTTTTCTCTAACAGCAAATCATTTATTCCTGACGTTCAACTTCGTGCTTCTCCTTGTCAGAATCATATTTTTGTCAGCGTGTGAAGTTTGAGCTGAATTTCTCATCCCCCTTCCTGTAATCCACCTTTATCCCCAAGTTGATCTTGAGTGCTGCGTCAAGCCGGGCTGGAAGAAGCAGTCGAGCAGGTCAAGTATGAGCTAGCTTTGGATTAAGATGCTGTGGAACTGGTTCTAAACAATACGTCCGTGCTTTGCTGGAACACACACACACACACACACGGCTCACAGCAGTCTCAGTGACTCCAAGACCCCCATCTGTACGCGTTAAACCGCTGTCGTGTATCAGAGGAGCTCAGGCTCGGCACTTCTACAATACCACAACCTCATATTTCCTGTTTTATTGGCGCTGTTGTGTTAGCCCCGTTCTTATTCTCTCACACATAATCTAAGACCTGTGTTTTGAATCTGCACATGTCAGTGTGGAAAAGGAATCAAGCTTAATTGAGATTTAGCGTCAATTAGCAAGTTGAGTACGAAAGGATGTAGGTTCGTGAGAGTGAAGGAATAATGACACGAGCCTCTGCTTGCAGGTTTAACGGATCCCACACTTGCCGCTTGTTTTCGTCAGAGCGCCTTTTGGCCGACTGTCAAACTGAACGAGGCTAATTTAGAAAAAAAAAAATATGAGCAACATGTCGAGTTTGTCTCGTCTGCCTTTCTCAGTTTTGTTAGACAAAATATCTTTCGAAGATTTTCAGGTTTAAAGGTTTTGCAGGCTTCAGGTTCCAATCCGGTTTCAGGATCATCACTCATTACATTTTAAAGAAGATTTAAACAAGCTGCCTGTCTGAAGTCCCGTTGTTCATTATTTGCATGAATCTTCTCTAAAGGGTTTGCAATATTTCAACCTAATTATAGCTAATAAACCTCAAAGTGATCCCTCTCTCTCTCTCTCTCTCTCTCTCTCTCTTTCCAGATGTGCAGAGCTCTTCAGTTTGATTGACAGTTTGTGGCCTCCTGCGGTTCCTCTGCGCGTTCCCGGAGAAGGTTCATGCTATCAGGCTGTAGGTAGAATCCTAACACAAATATCCTGAACCACAGACTTCTTCCCTCTGATTGGTCAGAACCTTTTGTCCAGAGTACGCACAGACCTGAGAGTATAAAAGAGACATTTGTCTACCACTGAAGGAATCTGTCATTTTTAAGAAAGTAAAGCTTTGCAGTTTCTCAGTAGAGGAGGTGGCGTTATAGAAAAACAATCAACGATCTGGCCAGTCAGAATCGAGAATTCGTCAGACTCTGATTCCCTTCATGCACTTTTCTCTTTGTTTAATCGATAAATTGTGATGTTTCGTATAGGTTAAAGCTTCAGCAGCACCGAGTTTCTGCTACAGACTGGCCGGACACCGGGACTGTGTGTCGACTGGACATGAGTCACCGCTGTACCGCCCTCCATTCATTCAGACCCTCAGAGAGATCTTACAGGTTCTGTCCAAATCACGTCATATTCATTTGTTTGCTCCAGCATTCAGCTTTATTAATGCTGGTTTAATTTTTCTCCTCCAGGACGAGCCCACGAGTCGGCGGTGCTGCAGCTTTAAGTGTACTTTGGTGTATAAGAGAGAACCGGTCAGTTTAAGCTCAAATCACTAGTAACTACTTCCTTTTCTATCATCTTTCCTTAATCCTTATTTTATTTATTTATTTACTTCTTTATTAACACGTGTCCTCGGCTGCCTGAACAGCGAAATCTCCTCTCGCTGTTTCTTAGAAGGCGACTGGTTTTTATTGTTTTTTTCCGCCGAAGATAATCTCCACTCCAAGGTGTGAGGTAAACCTGACCATCCTTTAGAGTCCCAAGGTTCAGTTTCTAAGGTCTTTGTAATCTAGAAAGATCTCAAGAACTTTGTACCTTTTTTTCGAGATCCCTGTGTGTGTAGCTGCCATGCGCGGTGGGGTCATGTAACCAAGAGAAGATAAAGACTTTATCGGACGAATATAGTAATATATTAATGTTAATGTTATTAATAAAAAAAAGAAAGTTTATCCAGGCTTTTTTAGCATATAAAAGTCATTATTATTTTTATTTTTAATTACTTTATTATTATTTTTATTTTTTTGTTGTTTTGTTATTTTTTGTTGTTGTATTTTTTATTATTATTTTTATATTATTTATAATTTATATTTATAATTATGCTAGTAGTAGTACTTTTGTTCCAGTTTCATCGTTCCTGTTGTGTAAAAAAAAAAAAAATAAATAAATGTATAAATGTAATTAACATTATGATTTGTGCTGTAATATATATAACTCTGAATCTCACCACACCACTGTTTTTACTGTTAAATCACCAAACTCAGACTCTGAATTTAAACAGCGCAGCCGTGTTTTTACACTT
>NC_080710.1:3543279-3583279 GCF_019097595.1 Hemibagrus wyckioides | reverse complement strand
TCGTTCTCTGCGCTCAGTTCGATCAGCTTCTGCTGCGTTTCCAGATTGCGTCTCTTGGCCTTGTCCCTGCTTTTGCGCACGGCGATGTTATTCCTCTCGCGGCGCTGCCGGTATTCCGGACTCAACCTGTCCACCGATTTCTTGCTCTTATCCTTGAGCGTCCTGCGTGGAGAGCCGGAGGACGAGGGCGAGGACGAGGGCTCGGGCGTGCTCGGGGGCGTCGGCTGTCCCGTGTGGATGCTCACCGACGTCTGCGCGCACGTCTCGATCTGTGACGGCAGGGACGACGGCGCGTCGCTGTCGCTCCAGTCGGCTTCCTGCTTGATCGGGTAGTCCTTGGAGGCGCTGAACGCGGACAGGTGGTGGTAGAACTCCGACTTCTCCTGCTTCACGGCGCTGTTGAAGAGGTCGGCGAAGAGCTCGTCGTTGCACAGCTCGAAGTTGGGCGCAGACGTCATGGAGTCGACGTACGCGCTGAAGTCGATCGCGCTCTCGTCGTCGTACATGGCAGGCGCGTTGCTCAGCTCCACCACGCTGTTGCTGCTGCTGTTAGTGGTGGTGGTGGTGGTGGTGATCATGCTGATGTTGTCCTCGGGACATTTTCCGTCCCCTGTCAGCTTACTGTCGTAGAAGTTCGCAGGCTCCATCGCCCAGCTCATGTAGCATGGTGGAGAAACGCACTCAGAGTCCAGGCTGCACGGCTCGCACATGAACGCAGCTCTGCTCGTCTTCATGCAACAGTTCAGAAAACTTTTTACTGCAGCCACCTCGTGCTATAGGAACCAGGGTCTCGTGCGCTCTGAGATGGATGGATAGATGGATGGACGGTTCGCACACACTTTCACGGGGTTCTCATGCGTCTAAAAAGCAACCTGTGTGTGTGCCAAAGTTTATACACACTCCCAGCTGACGTCACGGCCTCACCACCCCCTTTGGGAAGCCAGTCGTTGCCGTTGCAAGTCACGTGCTCTGCCTGGGCTCTCATTTGCAGGCGAGAAGGGCGCGCGCACACCCACCACATTACTACGAGTCAACTTCGACCAAGTTTTGTTACACGCACAGTGAAAACACACACACACACACACACACAGAACTTTTACTGTAATTTTCCATGTCGTTGAGATCAGCCATACACCTTACTGTACTTTTATTGTCACATGGAGAGATAGTGTCTAGTTTCCAAACATAACCATTTTGACTTTAGGGCACATTTCCAGGTTTTGTCCTGGTCAGGTTTTGTCCTGGTCACTGGACACCATTTATACTTGTTATTTTTTATGTTTTTAAATATTCCTCCATCACTTTTAAATGTGTGTCAAGTACCTAAGGTGTATTTTGGGTTTGTAGTGAAGCGACACCGTACACACCTTTCTAGGTGGACTGCAGGTACGAAAAGGTGTACATTTAAAGCGTATCACTCCAGGAACAATGGACCAGGCCGTGCACTATGAGGAATAAGTAACCCAATGGTACCTATGGTACCTTTTACAATCTCAAGACTTGCATTTAAAGCTTTACTAAAAACTAACTAGGACTAACTAGTACTGTGCTTTCTCTGGGATGGCTGTACCTTCAACACCGTTCCTTTAACTTGCACGTTTCTTCCTTAAACTTGTATAAATGTACATAATAATACACAGTTTAGTTTACAAACCTTGTGCACATGCTACAGGTACAAGATAAGGGGGAAAACAAAGGGTACTCAAGTTAACCCTAGGCGAGTATCTGAAGCATTACACCGTTTGTGTCTTAAGTATTTGTCTTTTCTTAAAATGAAAAGTTGAATGAATGGAAATTGTGTACACATAAAGGTACTACCACTTCAGCGGATAGGAAAGGTACCCTTTAGTACTGTTTCAGAGAGCAGAAGAACGGCTTTTTGGCTAGAAATTCAAATCCAAAAGCACAGAATTAGTCGCATGAATGGACCGTATTCATTTTCTTTTGGTTTTTAGGAACACTTTAAAGGTAAATTGTTCACACAGGATATTTCTAGACTTAAGAAACCTATAGTAAAGGTACCAAAGGTGTATGAAAGGAAAAAAAGGTAGCTGATTTTCTTTAATTCTGTCAGTAGAATAAACAGAACATAGTGTTGTTGTTGGGGTTTTTCTGTCAGCTATGCGTTTGGCTCGAAATTCAAAGAAGGAAGAAAAAAAAAATGAGTTAATTTTGTGATTCATTGTGTTCTCATGCCGAGAACAAGCGGATCCTGGATGTTCTAATCAGAACATTTTTATTACACAGCGCTCCCGCTGTACGCCCCCTAGCGGACACACATGGAACTTCAGCCAACTTTCCCACTTAGTTTTGGACCATTTGGAGATTGGGGTTGGTGATTTCTTTTTGATTTTTCCACAAAATTGCTGTTTTATATACACCGCTTCTTCCTGAGACCTAAAGTATGTTTGTTTCTCTCTCTATCTAGGATCCTTTCCATTGATGGATGTATCTCAGCGCAGGCTGACGCCAGTCCAGGATTTTTTTTTTTTTTTTTTTTTTTTTTGGAAAATTGCTACATGACATCATCAAACTTTTAAATATTTATTACTGAATCACAAAATCAAAAACATTATCCCGTAAAAAAAACCCTCAACTAAGAGACCCTGTACTCTTTAAAAGTTCGCGAGGTTCTATAATTAATCCACAAACATTTTATTGTGCATGTCTCTATAATGTTCAAAATAAATCTGGATTTCTCCCTGAGTTAGACAACTGGGTTTTCTTTTTTTGTTTTTTTTTTGTTCCCCCGTCTAGCACAGAAATCTGCTTAAGATTACCCTTTTTTAAATTAATTAATTAATTAAAAAAAAATTTTAAGTCTGACACTGAGCTCCTTCCATAAATGTTCCATAAATAAACCTCCTTTTAATTTTAAAAAAGGGGCATAATAAATATAAATTAAATTACATGAAGCATCCAGCTCTGCGTAAACTGTTACTATAGAACAAATATATAACAAACTATCAGAGACGTGACGATGGAACGGTGTGAGACGTGAGCCTGTGTGAAGTCATGCTCATCCAAAGACACTGACAGTCGTGCAAGTCCGAATACCACAGAACACCTTTATTTATTTATTTATTTGTTTGTTTGTTTGTTTGTTTTTCTTTTTAACTTGCTGCCATGCAAAATGTAACAAACCAGTTCAACATGGTGGACAGAGTATTATTTAAAATGTGTACAAGAGTGTGGAATATATATATATATATATATTTTCTGCTGTGCCGAAACGGTGAACGTTTTAAAAACATTAAATTAAAATACTTGTATTTGTTTAGTGCATGAACGAATGAATGACTTCAAACATGTGCTTTAGTAATGTAATGAACACAGTGTTTTAACTCATTAGCATATTTTTTTTGTATTGAAGGTGTTTCAGTATGAATTTTTGGATTATACGCACGTCACGTTAAATAAAAATTAAAACGATATTTTTTTACATTTATTTTTATAGGCAAACCCCCTAGCAAGTTCACAAACGTAAAAATTTGTTAATTCCTCAAACCCAAGAAAATTTATTTAACGTGACGTGTATAGAATTTCAAATTTACAAAATTTCTATTGAAATGTTTCTAAAGATGAGTCAGCTTTTTTTCAACCGTATTTTGAATTGACATTGGTCAATTCACTTTCTTGGTGAATCGAGCTGCTCATTTCACTCATTTTTGTGAACCAGTGTAAAATGACCAAAAAAAAATGCTAATAATTTATCGCAATTCTTCAAGCGCTAACCCGATTAGCTAAGCTAAGGCAGTGTAGTCATTTGGGATTTTCAGGTGCGAATATACGAATTTATATATCGAAGTTACGTCAAGCTTAAAATCCGCTTCAAATGAAAAACCCGAAGAAGCGGCCGAGACTGAAAAGAAACAGAAAATCTCCAGCGACGTTGAGAGCGAAAATCTAGCCAGGCGAGTCAGTGCGAGGTGTGACGTACGCTATAAAAGATAGCAGCTTTGTTTGACCTGATTTTCCCGCCACTTTCTGAAGTACAGTACACAAAATGTTCGGCAAAACAATGTCCATGCGTCTTCATTTTATGGCACTGGTGGTGTTACGACGTATCTGCTCTGCATAATCTCTGAGTCAGTTCACAGTATTTTTCTAAAACACAATTTTTTTTTCTTTTAGATTTAAAAAAAAAACATTTATTTACAGAAGTGGTGTTAATGCTCAGTAGATTCAGCCCTCGTCCTTGTCAAGTCCTCGGTTCTTCAGTACTGTGTGATTCCTCTGCCTGTAAGAGAGACACTTTTAATCATTCTTGCTGGTGTTCACTTTGTGTGTGTGTGTGTGTGTGTGTGTGCGCACCATGTAAACTTCCTCCAGCAGGTGTTTTCTCGTCCATCCTCAGTTCTCTCTCCAGACGCCGCTCCAGCTCCTTCTCATAGCCTCCCTCTTCTTCCAGGTCCTCATTTAACACCCTGGTCCCAATAAACACCCAATACCAGAAAAGGTGTGTGTTACATACCAAGAGAAACAAAAAACAACAATCTGATCATTTTTTTCCTTATTCAAGATGCACAAACATTTCAGGAATTTGTCAGTGCAATTAAAATCTCAGACAATCGTACAATAACTAATGAACTTTTTGCGATTTTTGTTTTGTTTTGTTTGTTTTCTACGGTTTATGTTCAAGAGATCAATAAGTTACAAATGTCTTGCTGATTCTGACCCCTGCTGGTGAGACTGTGTTATTACATCCCTAAAGCCAAGCATTACACTCAGGGTTTAGTGAGATCCACCTTACAGAAATGTGGGCACATAATTGGACCTTAAGAATGTCTGTGCAACCAACCATGCAAGTCCATGAGGTGGAGCCAGATCTGATCCAGCACCTCCTACCCGGGCAGAGCTGGCCTAAGTTGAGCCAAAAGCCCATGAGGTGGAGCTGTGTGTTGTGTGGGCTTGTGGTTAGTACAAGAGGAGTTGGATCAGATCCAGCTCTACCCCCTTGACTTCTGCAGCATGGATCATTCGGTGTGAGTGTTTTAACACAGTTACCGTGACGTGTATCCATCAGCTTCGGCGTCAGTGTTACTGTCGCACTCGCTTCCAGCTTCTAGAAATGATATGGCATGAGAATGGCTTAGAAGTGCTTGAATTGTGACTTAGTACAAGAGCTAAATGAAAACAACCCTTGTTAAACAGTAATGCTTCACTGATGATTATTATTTTCCTATATCAGCATGCTGTTTCGTTGCTTACAATAAGGGACAGTTTACCCGAGTTAAGCTCTTTAACCAGTGATGACATGGTGCTGGTGATGGAGTCCGCAGCCACGAGCAGGTCGTTCCTCAAGTTTCGTCTTGAACCTAAACCGCCGGAAAACCAACAAACGGATTAGATACAGGAAATAACCTCATTCTGACTGTGACAATCAGTGATAATCGTATTTTTAGGTATAGATAACAGTACTCTGAGAAAAAGCTTGTATGACGTCTCCTCCTAGCCCCATGAGCGAGTCCTGAGGCGTCTGACTGGGTGTCGTGTTGCCGGAAGTTGACGGTACTGGCATGGGGATGGAGCTGCTGGCTGTGTGGCTTGGGGAAGAACGAGAGGAGCAGCCTGGACCTTGATTCTGACACAAAGTAATATAACTGTGTCAGACATGGAACATGATGTAAGAAAAAAAATGACGTTATTTTGGTGGTGGATTTATCTCAACACAGCAAAGACACTGACCTGACCTTAGCATGTTAGTTACTTTAGTAGAAACATTCATGCAGTCAGAAGTCACCCATCCAAAGATTGCTTTTCTGGGCTGATGCTGTTCTCAAGATTCAGTATATCGTGAGATGCTTTTCTGCTCACCACAATGGGTTATTTGAGTTAACGTTACCTTCTCTGTCGGCTCGAACCAGTCTGGCCATTCTCCTCTGACCTTTCTTATCAACTGGTGTTATCATTAACTGAAGGTCTTGCATGATTTTATGCATTGCACTGCTGCTACATGATTGGCTGATTGCATGTATAAGCTACTGTGCAGGTTTTTCCCTAATTGCTTCTAGGTATCATTTTATTATGTGTCTTTGGTGGTTTGGGAAAACTCCTCGGATGTCACTTTGGCTGAATTCTGGGAAAAATACTTGCACCATTAAAAGGCATAGAGTTTCACCATGTCTCGAGTTTCATACCCCATCACACTGGGTTCATAATTATGACACATTAGTGGGAATAGTCTGGAAATTTCTCACTACGAAGCAATAAAAACCATGCATTCAAACCCAGATGTGCTACTCATCCCTTAGACATTTCTCCACACTCACAGTCCAAATAGGTTTATAAATTTACTACCTGCTTCCGTTCTTCCTCCTGTAAATGAAACCATTATGTGTTTACTGTGATGGTGCATCAGGTCACACCAAATTATTCAAACTACAAATGTACCTTTCCTACATATACCTGGTTGGAAGATGAACTGGTTACTTATAAATCTGCATCATGTCTTGTCTACAGCAGTTGGTTGCATCAGCCTTTCTCATTGCATTTAATCAAATATCTCCTACCTTCAACAGTAACATGAGCTGTTCCAGCTGCACCATCAGCTCTCTTCGACTCTCTTGAAGAGCAGACATCCTGTCTTCCAGTTCTTCCTTCCTCTGCCTAATGGAACAGATGGAACAATGGAGACATTACTAAACTATGACTAATCACTGAAAACTCCAAATCTTTGGATATCCATTGGTTTCCTGGTTACTCCAACATCTCCTTGTCTGACACATCAAATCTAAGGGTAGCTCTGGACAACTGTCCCTCTCTCCTTATATCTAAAAATCTAAATCTAGATCTCCATATGAATAAAAATGTATAAATCTACAGATTGGTGACAAATTCTGGTCACCATCTCTCTCAAGTTCCACATTGGGTTCAGACTCCTCTGGCTACAGCAACATCTCCTGGTCTCAAACCACAAATCTAGGGGTAGCTCTAGACAACTATCTTTTTCTCCTCAAATCACTAACCGAACTCAGTCGTGTAGGTCAATTCCAAAGGTATTATATGGACAGAACAACCCCCAAGACTTCAAAGTGGTACATTCCACCGAATTGGCCCTTGTGCCTGTTACTGACAGGTTTCATTCCGTTAGATCTCTCAAACTGTCACAAGTCTTCATCCTTCTCATCCTTTCAGCAGCTTTTGATATGGTCGGTCACAAGACACTCCTGTCCATCTGCATTAGTTTTAGAATTTGCTGTAAAGCACAATAGTGGCCTGCTTCTTACCTGTAGGGACGGTCATGTCAGATGAGATAAGTGAAATCCTCATCCATGCCTACTCCATGCACTGTCCCACAAGTTTCAGTGCTTGGTCCGTGTAATCCCCTTACACCTGCCCTCTCAGTAACATCAGTCCTCATACTGGCTATATACCACTCTTATTCTGATGACACCCAAATCATCACCTCTTCTTTCCCCTTCTATCCTCTCATATTTCTGCTTGGATCTCAGCATGCCTGGCAGACATCTCATCATTGATGGTGGTTGAAAGTAAATCCCATATTTAAGACTGAGCTACTGATGGGTCCTGGAGATGCAACACCATGTCAAGATCCACCATTGTGGTCTGCCTGGATAACTGTCAGATCATACCATATATCACTACATACAATCTTGGGGTAGTCTTGGACAGACGGCTATCCTAATCTCCTCATATCACTAACCCGAACTGGTTGTGTTGGTATCTCCATCAGGAGGACCTGTCCATTTTCATTCACAGGGAACTTTACCACCTTGAGAATGGATTACAGAAACTCGCCTCTGGAAAATTTGCCCCCTCCCCATACCCTTCGAGTGGCATCTGACTCCGACAACTGATCTTAAATGCTGCTAAAAGTCTGGACTGAAAGTTCAACATCACCCTATTGCTACCTTCTTGTAGCAATAGGGTGATGTTGAACTTTCAGTCCAGTACATTACCAACACTCCCTACATGGAGAGTGATGCAGCAGAACTTTAGTCCTTTAGTCTGTCCAGCACTTTCTGTTCAAGACTCAGACTTAAATAGCTGAGGAGATACAAGATGGCCAGTCTGAAGGACTAAAGCATTATGGGATCGCTCTCTTTAGCTTGAGGTGAAGTAATGGCTAGCAAGAAGCAAGACACCACAGGTGACCACAATGTTTTTGTGTGTGTGAATTTTTATACCTAAGAAGACGTAGCTCAGTGAGCAGTGTAGGGTTTTGCTGGCTTTTGTCAGCTAGAGGCTGAGATGCTTCATCATGCTGCTGTCGTAACCGCTGAATCTCCTGCAAGATTTCCCTGTGAACAGCAGTAGAGTAAGTGACCTGCGTCACTAATACACACTAAATTAATATGTCCTTTTTTTTTATTACTTGTTTTTGCTTTCTAGTTCAGCGATGAGTTGCCTCTGTTGTTTGTTCGTGTCCAGAGAGAGAGACAGGTCAGTCGGCACTCTGGCTGGCTGCAACATATTTAGATTCAGATGATAATTTATTGTCAAGTTGTCTCAACAACTGCTGCAAAAATGAAAAGCCGTGATTGGCCATCTTACCACTGACGCTCTGTCGGCAGCCAATCGGGAAGCATAGCGGGCAATGAGGTAGTGCTCATCATCCTGGTTATTAGTCCTGCTTTCCAGCAAACTAATCAATACAAGAAGGCAATTTCAAACCATATCCAGGTTAGTTAGCTGTAGTCAACTATAAGCTGGTTAGGATGAACACAGCACATGGAGATTATTTATTTATGCTAATGCTTAAAAGAAACAGTGTGTAATCTTTGATATTGTTTATTTGACTTTTATGGAAAGAGTCTCCAATATCAGCACTCTTTAAAAGCTGGAACTTTACATTTTTTCAACAGAAGTTCCAAGAAAAGTTTATGCTTTCCCAGTTTCTCAGTAACATAATTAAATATGATTATATTTTGTATCTGAATTGAACTCTTCATGTGCTGTTAAATTCCTTACATGATTTAAGCATTAGTTTGTTAGTTAAGGTTAAGAGATACGAATAGACAATCTAGCAATCTATTTTTTTTGGTAAGTAACACAAAGCAAGGAGGAATTAATTGAGTTAGCTAATATCATTAGGCCAAATTATATATACATATATATAGCCTCCAAAAAATAAACACTGGCTGTTAGAGCAAGCTGCAAATCTCACCAGTGGCCAAAATGGTCCCCGGGTCATTTTTAGCTCCATTCTCTAAAAATATTAGACTAAGATGGTGCAAGAAACCGTCGCTGCAGTTCCAGCCATGTGCTAATCACACTAACCAGGTGCGGTTGTTTTGGAGGAGGTTCACATATAACCCAATGAGAACATGTTCATCTGCGAGTCTGTCCGCAATATCAAGGCTGTACTGAACCCTGAAAAACACATATTAGTCATATGGTATATTCTCTGCCTGTCTCTTCTAATAAACAGGAAGGAAAAAATACTTTCCTGCACCTTTTATTCAGATGAAAAATGTTATAGCCCTTAGAGGAAAGATAACTAAGCTGTTGGGATGTAAAGAAAACACACTTGCTTACCCTTTCCCTTTCAGTAGGTCTGGAGTATCCCTGGTCAGGAGCTTTCTCGGTTTATTGTCCTCATTCCCAGCTCTGGAAGCGAAAGAGGTGAACCATCAGCCACTCGTTCAATATGTTCTAGTGGGTTGGTTTCACATATACTGTTTATAGTCTGTAGTTTTTGTTTTTTTCACAATTCCCAGAGATAAAGTTAGCGCAAAATTAAAGCAGAAGCATCTATTAAGCTCTTTCCCCTTCTGTGAATTTTTCGCATTCTTTTACATTTGGTTTAACTAAAAAAAAAGCAGCAAAGTGTAGTCTTCTGCACAAGTGTCTCCCGTGTCACTATAGCACAAGGTCAGCAATTGATAAGCCAACATCTAATCCTTAAATATTGGCACCATTTGTGGTTTGTAGATATGAGCATCTTCAATCTTCTGTACGTTTGAGGATGAGGTCATAATAATACAAAGCAGCATTCCTAATAATCCTGCTCCTTACATCCCATTACACTGCACTTGAGTGTTTTTTATTGCTCTACAGACCCTAATAAAATGACTCGTGATTTGGTTGATGCCTGCAAAAAATGACGTCTTAGCAAGTGGAATGACCTTGAATATGGTCAAATTCATCTGGTATTTCTGATTATAAGATTATAATAAACCAAACAAAAGATTGTTCAATCTATTTCCTGCCATTTCAAGCTGGAAATAATCTTGTTCCATGTTAGAAAAGAAGCTTGAATTGAGTGAGACATAGGATTAGTAATCTTATATTGGGTTTATTGTTATGTATGTGTGTATATATATATATATATATAATAGGAACTACTACTACTATTAAGGTGACCTTATTTTGGCAGTGTAGCAGTATAATGGTGTGTGTTCAATGCTGCACTCACACTCTGATGGGCTTGTTGGTCGAGGGCATGGTGTGGGACAGGGTGTACTCATTAACACTGTTCACTGGCCTTGGAGGCCTGAAGCAGAGACACAAGTTAGATAAAAAAAAAAAACACACAAAAAAGGACACAATGATGATAGAGAACTCGAGTGAGTGATGTGTCGAGCTTCTACGTTATGGTTATTTTTTTTACACCATCTAAGCATAGATGATAAATGGAGTATTTGAACAACATGGTTGACTTACCAAGTGTCACTATTTTTGGCAGCAAAAAAAAGGGGAAAAAAAATCTGTTAAGAGCAGTGCTTTCCCTAGAAATGGATCAGTGTTTACGTATTCCTCTTATAACACACCAAGTCAACAACTCCTCATACTTTTTATCCGTTTATATTTACATTTAATGTTAAGCAGTACTCATGTTAAAGTGTCAGAAAGTGTAGCTATTGAGTGTTCCAAAAACCTGACACTGGAGACTCCTTCAAGAAAACCACATTAATAACTTGTTTGAACAAGCGCATTAAAATCAACCTGTGGTTTGATACTGCTCTAGAAAACATATCAATGCCTTCTGTCCAATCAGAATCCAGAATTCAACAGCACTGTGGCTGCACAGATCATCATTGGGGTACGTTATGACATCATTACTGCATATAAAGACACCACAGGATTGACTTACACCACATGAGCAAGGTTTAGAGGCTTCTCAGGAACGTCAGAGAACATGGGATGGAGTGACTCCCGGTTTGAGGCACAGCTCAGAGACTTGCTGATGGCATTTGATAACTTCTTAGCAGGAGATTTCTGGAGGGGGGGGGAGGTTTAATGTTAGGCACTTTGTTTTATCCCCTAAAATTCTTTGCTTTGTGGTTGAACCAATGGTGTGCCTTACCCACGATGTGTATTCCTTCATCTGGTGCTGGTTGCTATGGGAGCCGGAGGCATGTCCCTTCCAGAAGCACTCCTGACAGAGCTGGTAATTATGGCATTGTTGGCAACGATAGCGGAATCCCATCATGCTTTGGCTGTGGCAGTAGGAGCACTCAACTGGGTGGAAGACTACAGGCGAAAGGAAAACAAACCAAGCCACCTTTGAGCATACCAAATGTTCTGTTCCCTCGTTTCCAGTGGACTCATGCCATCTTGATTATGTTGTGAGAGATAAGCATAAGCTTTTAAGTACATTTAATACGGACAAAAGTTCTACAATGTGACAAAACGCTCCAAATATTTCTATCAGTATTCAGAAGATGTCTTTCCAATCTAGTCTGCTCGAGACTCTGGTTCCTGACAGGAGTAGAACCCTTCATTTTTCTAGCCCTACCATGGTCAAGGTTGTGCATTCGGAGATGCTTCTTGTTTCCTGCACCAAACACTTAATCCCATCGGACGCCATCCAACCCCCACACCACAGTCAAAGTCTCTGAGATCACATCATTTTCCTTCATTCCAGTGTGTGGTGTCAACACTGATTGAAGATCTTGTTTGATTTTGTGCATTAATGACTGCTTGGTTATTTGTAGAAACATGCATTGGTGCTGCCTCTAAAGTGGCCAGGTTCTTTGGCCTGAGAAGATGATTAAAAAAAACAACTCACCGTTCTCCACATTAGCAAGCCGATGCATAAGTGGCAACCATACAAGACACTGTGGCGGAGGATCGGACATGAAGGTGTCCAGGAACGTGTTCAGAGAAACCTGTTTCTGTGGTAAATCAGACAAATTACAAGCGGTCAATGAAGTTTTCTTCAAGAATCTTCAAGATTTCCAGTTGGAACTGCAGAGTTATCTACAATTCCACGACTATAATGAATCTGTTGCGTATCAGTAGTACCTACTTGTTGTGCAAAGCAAGTCCTTGCGGTCTGCTCGGTGTAGCTAAAAGACGGTCCTTCAAAAACGGCAACGGGTAGCTTGAGCACCTCCTTCAAGAACTGGTCGAACTGGGAATAAATCATCACGCCTGTGGGGTCGGCTATCTGAGAAAAAATATCTGTGCAAGAATGATAGAAAAATAAGTAAAGGCTTGCAAGTGGAATCCTCAAAACTGCTGCACAAAAAAAATGTCCAAGTGACCAGACACCGTTGGCCAAAAAAAACAGCCATTGGTGACTAGATACTGGAAAAGTTCAAGGTCCTGTTTAATCACTGAAGCTTGCTTTGTGTGACCTTGTTAAATCATGATAAAAAGACACATTAGGCTCTTTAGCTCAAGTTTCATCAATCAGAATTACTCGATTACCTCATTAATCAGGGGTATAATTCAAGGTGGAGCTTACATCTTAATTTGTCCATAATCTTCCCTCCGCATAACGTAGCAAGCGCCATCTTCACGACAAACACCGAGATCTTGCCAAGACCTTCCCTACAAGAAAAAAGGTGAAAAGGTGGGGAGATGAAAGGTAAATCAAGGGAGAATGGGAAAAGATAAACCATTAAAGATAGTTAATACTATAAAAGAAAAATGAAAAGTCGCTCTTCGAGAGGAACCAGTGCTGATTGGTTCGGAAAAGATGTTCATGTGAAACATTACCCATGTAACCAGAGGCAGCTGTTTACTGTATATGTTTACTTGCTTTGTATGCTTAAAAGAAATCATCAGGACACAATTGTCACTGATACAACTTGGTCTAGAAAGAAACCAGCCTCAGCTTTGCTTTTTCAGAGCCTTCTACCAATGTTATGTATAAGCCAACATAGAAACTTACATATTTTTACCTGAAACAGAGGGAGGGATTAGCCTTGCTAGCCAATTTATACCAGGCAACCCTGCTTGTGTTCAACCGTGATAGGAAATCTATTCACGCAAAAGAGACTCACGGGTCGTATGCCGCCAGCAGGAAGTTGAGCAGAAGCAACACGGACTGCTCCATGTTGATCTGGTGTGTAGTGGGCATCCGCTTGTTCAGCTGGAAGAAGATGGTGGACAGTATTGCTTCGAGTCGTGCGACTGAGAACTCTGTGTTGAGGTCCAAGGTGTTAAGGCCATTCTCCCGGAAGGCTTCGATAATGTTCCAGATGTCTACTAAGTGCACTGCAAGCAGAGGGTGGAGAAGGTAAGGATGATAATGGCCGGTAGGACTGTGACAAACAGGCCAAACACAACAGGATTTGAGACCAGTGTCAAGCCAGTGAGAGTTTTAACTGTGTTCGGTTTAATTCTACTACATGTCCCACTGATGGATATCTGTGCTGCTGGGGACATCTTGAACACCCAGAAACAGACATGTGGACACCTTAAGGACACCAAAATATTCAATTCAATTCAATGTTATTTGTATAGCGCTTTTAACAATGAAAATTGTCTCACAGCTTTACAGAACATAAGAAACAAAAAACATAGTGTAAAAAGTCCTAGATGTTAGACAAAAATAGACCTGGGGACACTTAAAGACACCAAAATAGACCTGGAGACGTTTTAAGGACACCAAAACAGACCTGGGGACACTTTGTCACCAAAATAGACCTGGGGACACCTTAAGGACACCAAAATAGACATGGGGACAGCTTAAGGACACCAAAATAGACATGGGGACAGCTTAAGGACACCAAAAATAGAATTGGGAACATTTTAATGACACCAAAACAGACCTGGGGACATCTTAAGGACACCAAAATAGACCTGGGGACACTTTAAGGTCACCAAAATAGACCTGGGGACATCTTAAGGACACCAAAAATAGAATTGGGAACATTTTAATGACACCAAAACAGACCTGGGACATCTTAAGGACACCAAAATAGACCTAGGGACACATTAATGACACAAAAATAGAATTAGGGACATTTTAATGACATCAAAATAGACCTGGGGACACTTTAAGGACACCAAAATAAGCTTGGGGACAGCTTGAGCACCCAAAAACAGACCTGGGAACAACTTCATTGCAAGTAGCCTCAGTTATCAAGCTGTTAAACAGAAATGATGCTTAACCTTTTTTTTTTTTTAATTCATATAAGAAACTGATGTAGCTATAAATAACTTTCAACACTATTGCAAATGATATAAGGCAACAATCTTGCTTATGTCCCATTCACACGCTGCTTCGTACTGCTTTCTTTAACAGGTTAACAAAACAAACTAGCCACTGTATGTCCGCTCACCAGACGCACCGACGATCCCTGCCGTTTCCTTCTAAACTGTGTATTTCTTAAAAATGTCTGAGGTGAGACTTTGTATATGACAGGATAAGATAAGAAACATGGTTTTAAGGTTCAATAAGCGTTTTTTGGCATCAAACAGTAAATGGGGAACTGAAGAAAAGTCGGACCACGTTCTGTAGAAATGGTCCGAGGAATTGTTGAAGCAAATCTTTTGGGAGTTTGTAGGTTTAGAACAGGAACTAACCTGTATTTTGTAGACGGTTCACGACATTAAATGTAACATATATTAAAAAATAAAAAAATGTGGGCAGTGGTGGTTCAGGTGGATAAGTGGTTAAGGCTCTGGGTTGTTGAGGTTCAAGCCCCAGCATCACCAAGCTCCACTGTTGGGCAATTGAGCAACCCTCTCTGCTCCAGGGACACTGTTTCATAGCTGCCCCTGAGCTCTGACCCCAAGTTCCTCAGCTGGGATACGTGAAGAAAAGATTTCCACTGTGCTCTATTGTATGTGTGACGATAATAAAGGCTTCTTGCCCTCAATTTACTCACGATTGCACCTCTTCTGAATGAATCTGAGCTTGCATGCAGTTCTGTAGGTGGAAAGTCTGATGGAATCCAACTGTAGAGCTCCTGAAAAGAGAAGAAGGATCTGAATTTCAAAAAAATCTGCACGACTGTTGATCTGGTGACGTTTTCAATTCATGAAAGGACACTCCAGAGTCTTCATAACAGGTCAGAGCCTAACCTTTTTTTTTTTGGTTTTTAATGTTTATGCTTTTCCAGCTTCTTGCTACAAGCTACAGTTTTTGTCTTAGAGCCAAAACTGCTTTGGAGAATACTCTGCAATAAAGTGAGCAATCTGTTTCATGTAACTATAAATGGATAAAAACAGTGCGTCACTTACGCATCTCAGCAAACAGTTGTCTTCTGTCTGCCATGGCGCTGCTGCTACGCTCAGCTTCCTCGATCATTCTGGAACAAACGACAAAGAAGAGAGAAACTTTACGCTATTCATGATCACTCTCATGTTTCCCATCAAGCTTAAAATGTACTCCCAGTAATCCCAGTGGCTGTTGGTGTGTATTTTGGGTATCAGTAATAGTCAGCTATATGTTTTTTTGTATACCTCTGCGATAATGTGGTTAATGCATGCAAGCACTTCAGAAAGTACAGTCTGTGTCGCTGCAAAAGCGGGACAAAGAAGAGTGTGAGCACAATAGTGAAGAGCCATGGCTGACTGCACACAGCTAACCCTGTCATCCTGATCATGTGATACATCGCTACAGCAACAGGGAATCCAATCAACCATGTCCCAAAAGGAAGGTGAAACCAGAGAGCGCACCACAGCACTGGGAGAACAGTGAGGGATGGTGTATGTTGGAAGAATTAAGGCTGATGCTAACTCGTGTGATATTTACGCTAGTCTGAACAATCATGCACACTGAGATCGCAGTAGGATGAAGAATAATTATCTCTCAGTATCCTGCACATGACTCTATTGCATGACTCAATCGTGTATCATCATATCAGTTTTTATTTTAAAATCATCTCATTTCAAGGTTACCTCACTACATTTGACAGGAAATGCGGGACAAAGTCCGCATTTTCTATCCCTGATTTTTATTTTAAAGGGTCTATAGGCGAGTGATTGTATTGAGGCAATTGATGGCTGATTTAAATTAAGAACCTTTCCCATTTTAAATAATTTTGGACTCTTGTAGGATTCTGGGGTGAGCCTAGGACAGTTTTTGTGAGTCTAGCAGCAGGTACAGTAGGTACAAATTTACATTATGCAAATGAGGAGAAGTTTGAGACTTTAGAGAAGTGGTTCTCATAGTGGGGGACCACCCGTGGATCTGTAAAAACTGACCATGTCTTAAAATACCAGTTGCTGGAATCACAACTTGCATTATCGAAGATGTTATATTTAGGGGTCCAAGCACCAAACTCAACTCAGACCTAATATATTCTATTGCTGGGAATTTTAAATAATGCTTATGATACAAGTCCATAATAAGAGGTAAGGGATATATTTTAGAGTGAAAAAAAGGGCTACAAAAACTTTAAGAAGCACTGCTTTAGGGTATCCATGTGGAACCAACTATGGCAGCAGAAGGTGAGTCACAAGTAGAGCATCAGGATGAATCAGGCATCTTGAACTTCAGCCAGCAAGCTAAACATAGCCTGGACGTAAAGCTTGCAGAGCCGGGTGCCAAAGCCTGAAATAACACAACCATAAAACAACTGTAGGAGAAATGTACCCAGTTAGAGTTCCTCCAAAATAAACTGATCTTCTAAGAACTGGAAAAAATGCAATACGGTTATTTTTGGAGTTTCCAAATTTATTGAAGAAAAACATCTGTTTCTTTTCCGTGTTGTTGGTAGCGTTATCGTTTACTATGGTCAGTTCTTTCTTTGTGAGGTATGTCAGCATCGTGGGTTTAAATTATGCAGTCATGACTGGCACTGGAGACTCCCTCCATTTTTCTATGAAACTCCTGAAACACGGCTAAATCCTGACAATCTGGTACTGTACTGCATGATTAGGTTCAGAGAATGTCCTGCCCTTGATCCTGGAAAACACACAGACACCCGCCAACAGCTGATACGAACTGCATGTTGAAGAAAAATACTGAGTAAAATGTCACTGAGTATCTAAACCAGATGTTCTAGAAATAAGCATGAATATGTAACGGTGCTTTTCATGTGAAGGATGAAGACATACCCGCCAGAGAGCACCATGGTCCGTCTCTATCTCTCTCTGTCTCTCTCTTTCTCTCTCTCTCTCTCTCGCGCGCTCGTATTTACAAAGTTGTGTTGCCTGTACCGTTGCTCCTGCCGTAGACGTCCCTCTCGCTTTCTCAACAGGCCCGAGCACCACAACAAAAGCAGTGCAGTGAAGCGAGAGCAGCCGGCTGAAATTAGAAACTGTCAGGCTCCAGCCTGCGCTGCCTCTATCTTTAACTTCAAATGAGCGAGCCTCACATTCCTGCTCGGCTCAGACGGCTGCCTTAGCTCCGCTTGCACTTGCTGGGTCTCCTTCTGGCGCCTTTTTGCCTCTTACAGGCACTGCGTATGAACGTAATTAAAAGGAAGACAATACAGAGCGGCGGCTGAGGAGAGATCGAACGCGAAACCTACGCTGGTACATTCGAGAATCTCTTAACTGTGGCTCTAAAAGTAGTTCCAGCTGCAAGTTCGGATTAATCTGCTCGTTCTACTACCTTACTCCTCATGTAGCTCCTTCAGGCTCTTGTATTGCAGACATTGCACACGCACACGAATGTGTGTAATCGATAATAAGGTGATGTTTCCAATATAACATTTATATAGTGTTACAGAGGTGAAGCTGTAAGTGTCGATCGCTGATGTAGCACAGGAACCGATTTGTATAATGGACATTATAATGATTATTTCAAGACATGTAAAGAAGAAAAACCATGTCAAAACAGTTGACGTCCAATAATAGAACACTTAGCATATAATGACATCTTGGCACAACTTGATGTCCAAAAGTATTGGAACAGCAAGGTCCATTCTTTTGGTTTTTGTTTTGTGTTGTTTCTCCATTCTGGCTCCTCCTCAGGAGGTGAAATGCCACTCAGTTGATTTTAAGTCTGGCGACTGACTTATAGACTGCCGGTCTAAAACCTTCCACTGTTTTCTCCTGATGAAGTCCTTTGTTGTTTTGGATCATTGTTTTGCTGCACGATGAAGTTCCTGCCAATGAGGTCGGACGCCTTTCTCTGTAAATTGGCAGAAAAAACATTTCTGCAAACTTCTGAATTTGTTCTGCTGCGATGAACACGAGTTCCATCATCAATAAAGATTAGTGAGTCCGTTCCAGAAGCAGCCATGCAAGCCCAAACCATGACTCTGCTTCCACCTTGGCTGATAGATGAGCTGGTATGTTTTGGATCATGAGCAGATCCTTTCTTCCTTGATAATTTGGCCTTTCTGTCACTTTGGTAAAGGTTAATCTTGCTTCTGTTCTTCTTTATGATTTACAATCTGGCCTTCTCGTATGTACTGACTGTTATTTTTTGGGTTTTACTTCTCAGCTTTCACAATGTTTCTGTCATCAGCTGCTACTGTTTTCCTTGGCAGACCAGTTCTGGTTGTTAGTACACCAGTGGTTTCTTTGTATTTCAGAACATTCCAGATTTCCTGTATCGGCTGTTCCCATGTTTGTGCGATGACTCCGATTGATTTTTCTTGTTTTCTCTACTTCAAATTGTTCTGCTTTTATCTCAAAGACAGCTCTCTGGTCTTCATGGTGGTTTAGCCTTTACAACAATAAACACAGTCTCCACAAATTAAACCTAGGACTTAATCCAAGAGTAGATAATCGGAGCTATTAATTGTTTAGAGAATCAATCTAACAGGACATTCACATGTTCCAATATTTCCAATATTTTGAATATGTCATGTTTTAAATAGTTCAATAGACCTAGATGTAAATATCAGGAAATGATAGCTTAGATTCTGAACTATCATCGATCCCAAATGACTTTAGTGTATAGCAAAAACAATATAATTGACCTTGTTGTTCCGATACTTTCAGAGAGGACCGTAAGTTGTCATGATGCCAGTCGTCAAAGCATTTTTGGAGTAGACTGATGTCATGACATACGTTGTCATAATATCCAAAGTCACATGACTTGACAAATTTATGTCATGCCATTAAATGTCACATGACGTACAGCACACTAATGACATATCCTGCCATAACACCATGTAGAGCATACCTGTCATGTCAGGCTGTTATCACGTGACATAGTGCAGCCGTAGCATAGTTTGACATCGTGGATGACACAGAGCACACTTTTGTCATGACGTAAGCTGTCATAGCATGACAAAATAACATGACATCAGCTGTTACGACAACTTATGACAGGTGACATAACAGCTATAGGTCTATCAGGCTACTTCCTGTTCTTGGCGTCTTTTCTTTTTCTTTTAGTTTACATGTTTAAACATAACCTATATAGAATCCTACGTGTCCTAATGTCGTCGTACCGTACAGATTTTTCCCTCACAAATAGAGGAGACAGCACTCATCTCTCTACACAGCACCTGGATTTATTTATCATGGCTGCTATGGAAATGTGCCGCTGTCTTCCCGTAAAAAAGAAAGCTGTTAGATTCTTGTGAAGTTCCACTAAATAACAGCTCTGTAACTCACACCACTTTCAGCACTCAGTGTTATGACACGGAACATTAATTTTGATGCGAAACATTCCCGTGTCAGCGCAGAACTCGGTAAAAATGGACATCCCGGTCATTCCTGACACGTTTACAGCTGTTTTTCAACAACAGCCAAGTCTTCCCATGTGAACACTCATCGAAGAGGACTCTGAAAAGCCCTCATTATTTATTTTCCTTTTCTTTCTTTTACATAAGTGTATAAGATGTGCTGAGGATTAAGCTGGATTTAGAATGTGTGAATTCAGCATTCTGTTAAGATTAGGACTGTGTGAGGTGAAGCGTGAAAAATATGTCAGCTGGATTCTGTACAGGGTAACATGTTCTCTGTGTCAGACTTTATGATGAAGATCCCCTAACGATAGACCTGTGATTAAAGAAGATGACGATGATCTAGTGTAGTTTGTGACGTGGATCGGCGCCGAACCGAACTTGTGCAGAAAACGAGCTTGCATAAAACACACTTCTAAACATACTCCAGGACAAGCTTAAATGCTACAAATGCTCATTTCTCTGCATTACGATGCTTTGTTTTGTTTTCTGCCATGTTTCACACCTCCACCATGGACTCACACTGCTATAGAACAGCACTGACTCAGGTTCTTTGCTAGCAGCCAGAAGGGTGGGGGTAAAAATTCCAGGACTGCCAGAGATCAGTGTTGGCTGGGGTTACTTCATGGGTGCCAAAAATTGTTGGAACACTTTGTGTTTGCGTAGAGCTGTGTGATTAAAACTATTTCAATCTGTTTTATTTTTTAAAGCAACCACAACTGTTTCTGTTCCATGCTAGAAGATCTGGTATCAAAATATCCCTTTTTCTTTTTGGCAAGAAATCATTTAGAGATGCTAACACGCTAACAAAATAATCCTCGCAGACCAAAAAAATAGGCTAATTTTTTAACGAAACGTAACAAAAGCAATTTTTTGGTTTTTCGGACCAATCAGTTCCTAGCCCCTCCCACTTCCTCCTATTGGCTCCCAAAAGCAAAACATGCAAAGTCACAGGTGAAAACTGAAAGTTATCACAGCTAGAATTAAATGCACATTTTATCCTTGCCTTTTATTTCCTTTTCCCTCTGAATGCTGTTATGAGAAAGCAGAAATGTGTAGGGTTGGGCTTTATTGTTGCCATAGCAACAGGTCAAACATTGTAAGAGAAACTATAAATATTGGCACCCCATTATAATACTGTTATACTGCACCGTAGTTGCAAGAAATTAAGCATTACTTTAAAAAACAGTGTCAGACAATTGGAATTATTTAATTAATTAAGTCACAGCTTAATTCGCCCTGTTAGAAAGTGAGCTACCACATTCGAATCTTATTATTTTAGTATTATCCAAAATAAAGTTGGAATTAAATGTTCCCAACAATCAAAGACTCAATTAGCTGACTTTACAAAAACTATTCCATTAAAAAAAATATTAAATAAAAAAATATATTAAATAAAGAATTTAAAAATATATTAAATAAAAAAATATAATTAATTATATAATTAAATAATTTAAAAAAATGTTACATAAAAAATACATTTTAAATAATTTTTTTTAAATGTATTCTAAGGCTTCTTTATTGGACAGATTCCAAACCTTGGTCCTAGAGAGCCCCACATTAGAGGTTTCTTCCTGCTCTAAAACAGCTGATTCAACTAATCAGTTAATTAACAGCCTTTCTTGATTTTTCTTGAAGTTGGGTGTGTTGGAGTGTGATGAACACTAAAATAAGCAGCAGTGGGGGTTCTCCAGGAGCAGGGTTGGAAACCTGTGGCCTATAGAATAGTCTTGTGCCATCACTCCCATGATTCATGTAAACAATTTGCATTTTAATCGAAGTGTTAGTTGAATGGAATCACAATAATTTCAATTTAAAATGTATATTTATATATGTAGATTACATGAGGGGGAAAACCGTGCAGACAGTGTGCATGAAAAAATACTACTAAATAATAATAATAATAATAATAATAATAATAATAAGCATATGCATATTACACCCATTAGGTTTCCAGAAGCAATGTTGCGCTCTTTTTCCATCTAAAAACCCCGCATTATTTTTCATCAGTCCTCTGAAATTGCATTGCTATGTCCATGCATTTCTGTAAACAAAACAAAACAAACAAAAAAGCAACGACTTCATTCAGATATTTTGTTTAGTGCATCCATAGCGCGAGCCGGAATTGCACTTGCTACTCACCAGCGCGAGACATACATCAGCGCGAGGCACGTTTGTAGCTAATAAAAGGAAATAATCTCTCGGTTTCTCAAAGCCGAGCTGTGAAACATCGCCATGGTGTGAACCTGGAACCGCTGTCTTTCTCTGTACGCGCTTTCTTTCCCGTCTATAGCGCCGTCTCTCCCGATTACGTCATGCGAAAGCTCTCTATGAGGAATCAACGGGCACGGACAAGTCATTTTACTGATCCGATTCTTCTACGGAGTCGAGCAGTCGGTGTCGACTCGTTTGATTCACGCAGTTCAGTGAAGGCGTTTTTATTGTTTTATTTATTTGACAGCAGCTCAAACATTTAGTTCGTTTTCTATTATTTATTTGTTTGCTTGTTTATGTTAGCTAGCTATAGAAAGTATATTTTTCTCAATCTATTTATGCATTCATTTATTTATATTCTAATAAATAATAATCTATCTATCTATCTATCTATCTATCTATCTATCTATCTATCTATCTATCTATCTATCTATTCATTCATTCATTCATGCGTTATCAGGTCTATCTATCTATCTATCTATCTATCTATCTATCTATCTATCTATCTATCTATCTATCTAAATAATAATTCATTCATTTATTCATGCGTTATCTATCTATCTATCTATCTATCTATCTATCTATCTATCTATCTATCTATCTATCTATCTATCTATCTATCTATCTATCTGTCTATCTATCTATCTATCTATCTATCTATCTATCTATCTATCCATTCATTCATGCGTTATCAGGTCTATCTATCTATCTATCTATCTATCTATCTATCTATCTATCTATCTATCTATCTATCTATCTATCTATCTATCTAATATTCATTCATTCATTCATGCGTTATCAGATATATCTATCTGTCTGTCTCTCTAAATATTTATCAACTGTTCATTCATTCATTCCTTCACTCATTCATGCGTTATCAGATCTATCTATCTATCTATCTATCTATCTATCTATCTATCTATCTATCTATCTATCTATCTATCATATCTTAAAAATGAATGATAAAATCTCTTTATCTATCCATCCATCCATCCATCCATCCAGCAGCACTCACTCCTCTACAGAGTGCACGAGCGCGCTTGCTCGCTTGTTGCTAGGAAACGGTTTTAACTCAACACACAGTTAGGAGATACACATCAGCTGGAGCCACACGGCCATTTCACATAAACTAACACGACAGCTCTTCGACATAACTGTCACACCAAAATAAAGTGCAATAACAATCTAATTAGGCTCAGAGTAATTCATAATAACCCCGTGTTTGAACTTGGACATAACCGGGTAAGAACTGACTAGCTTTCTGGTTGACTTTGGCTAATTTGTTAGCTGTTTTTTTTAAAGCGTAATAAAGCTGTAATAAAAGAGGTATGCGTTACATTAAATAACATCTATTATAAATTCCTTCTCTCTCTCTCTATATATATATATATATATGACTAACTAGACTGTACAAAATAAGGTGCATGCTGAAAATGTTCAAGGTTCTTGGCGAATCAACTCCTCTGAACCGAGTGATTCAGAAAGAACCGAGTGATTCAATGTTTGCAAAGACATCTGATTTTTGTGCCAAAACTCTGAAAGAACTTACAAATAAAATCATATTTAGATCAATGTAAATACGTAGACTACTTTATGGAGAATGTATACGGTTTATGTTATAAAGTATTTAATTTAATGTGTTCATGCTTACGAATCGATTCTTCTGAAACGATACTTTCTAAAAGAATCGATTGATTCAGCGTGTCTGCACTGTCGTCGTAAAATAATATTTCTCAGAAACATGTCAAAAACATTTATTTATTTATTTATTTATTTAAACATATCTTTGCTTGTATGTGTAGAATTAAGTGATTACTTTTTCTTCATCAATGCATAATAAATTCAACTGAAATGAAAATTTTAAAGCATTAAAAATAATACTAGATAGGATTTGTGTCCCCAAACCCAAATTGAGAGATCTCAGTTTTTCCTCAATTAGATATTGCAGCATGCCTGACATTGAAGTAATAAAACGTCCTTCAAGGGAAGGCGGAGACAATATGCAAGGTAAGATAAAGTGATTACAGTAGTCACTATAGATGTACGAAAACAATGATGTGTTCTTCAGTAATGTGAATGAATAGAACATTTCAAGATGCACTATTGTTGGAAAATGATCTAGTTATAGTTTGGTTTTTCAGATCGAGGGGAACTGCAGAGAACATTCTCCAGCCAAACATCTGCACTAGCAAACACTCCATCACCATGTGTGGGGAAAGCAATGTGCAACATCCAGGAACTGATGGACAAACTGGACCACTGGTCCCAACAGGTAAAACCTACACCTACAGGCTGAATGTTGGAGCAGAACAGAAACCAGCAGAATCTGTCAAACACAGTATAAAGACTATTCTGTCATCATCTCCTCAAATCTGGTCAGGTGTTGATTCATTTTCTATCACCCAAGCTATTCTACAGGGACCTGAATGGCCATATAAAATTTAATACAGTATTGCACATTGATTCATTTGTGATGGAAGGAGTCTCCAGTGTCAGAGAAAAAAATCTGTCTAAAACATAAGCAGAACAGGAAGAACAAGCCCTTTTGTCGAAGACATAACTAATTTCTGCTTTAATTCTGCATTTGTGTCTGTTTTCATGTGCTACAGGCAGCTACTCAACAGCACGATATTTCCGGAGGAAAAAACAAAAACAGCGGCTCAAGGTACGCACCATACCTACAGTGTCGCCATTGTTGTGTCAGGTTAATGCAGGTTAATAATAATTTATGGATATTTGATTCCTAGGTTTGATTCGCCGCATTTGAACACTCACACTGAGCTGTGTATTGAAGGCGTGGGGCTTTGCTATGGTACGTAGCTACTTTTGTGTAATTGTCAGTACGTCTGAAAGACGAGTCCATTACTCAGCAGCTTACAGAATAGCACTTGATCCAGCACGTCATTTTTTTTTCATTTTTCAGTTGTGTGTTGACAGTTAATTGTCTCATCAGATAGTAAACAGAGGTCATGGAATTGTAATGTACGTCTCTGATCATATTTTCAGTCACTTGATGCACACAGTTTTGAAGGATGAGCTGACTGAGCACTCACTCAAGTTCCTAATTTAATGCATCAAGGGTTAATAAATGAGTTAGCTAAAGTCCCTAGCTACATCTGAGGTGCCTTTCAGTATTAAATCCTCACGATGTGCGCGCTTAACTCCGTCCTGAATCCTCCTCCTCAAGAGCCTGCTGCTTGAAAACTACACGAAGTACCAGTCAGAATCCAAACAAGGCAACAAATGTCTCAGGTTCCGCCTCGTAATTCCTTTCAGATTATTGAGCACTTCTGTTTTTTTTTTTTGTCTATGTAGAAAACGAAACGTTGTGTCCCTTCTGGAAGGGGACAGGTGGTGTTCTGCTGGAGGTGGTGTCACTTATCAAGCGCCTGGAGTCAGATCGGCAAGAGGCCAAGGAGGCACTGCGAGAGGAACGGCATAAAGCACAGCGCCTGAGAAGAAAACAGGACAGTCTCTCTCTCTGGAAACAACAACAGTTTCCTGTAGCGGTGCAGCTAGGTCCGTGTGGAAATAAGCTGCTACGTTTTCTCTAATAAACTCGTGTGTTTTGTCTAATAAGCTGCTATGTTTAGTCTAATAGACTGTAATGGATTTTTTAAACTGCTCCCTAGAATATGAAGCCTGCACCCGAGACATCGCAGAGCTGAGGTGGCACCTCAAAGTAAAAAACGACCAAACGCAGCAAGTCAGAAACTTCCTGAAGCGGGCCGAGACACAGAACCATCAGCTGCTGGAGAATATTGACTTTGTAAAGAAACAGGGGCCACTTGTGAAGGAGAAATTGCGCTTGGAAGACGAAAACACGAAGCAGATAGCGTCAGCTCGAACCGAGGTTAGGACAGACTTAAAGATCTAAACACATACGAGATCCTGGAAGGGCTTCGTAAGCTTTCTGTCTGATCTGAACAGGGTTTCCGAGTTTCACAAAATTGGAGACTCCTTTCACTAAATATGTGTGTTTTCCCGATTTGATTCAGGCTCAGGAGATGCTCACGAAGCTGACCCAAGAGCTGAGAAATTCCCAACAGGAGTTGGACAATGATGAACTGCAGATGAATAAGGAAAGAGGCGCCATGACACAGATGCTGAAAGCCATCCGCACTGAGCTACAAGAGCGAATGTAATGACAGTTAGTCAACTTTATAGCACACTACATAGACTATACAAGCCCTTATACGTGTTGCCCTCTAGATACTGTATATAGAACAGGAGGCCTTTTGGGATTTTAGCCATTTGAGATTCAGTATCAGTTGCAAAGAGAGCAGAGAGAGAGAGAGAAATGAGACCACAGCAACCCAAGTGTACAATTTAGGACGGGACATTTGTGGTGCTTTACTACAATGTCAGTGTGTGTCCTTATTAATAATAGAGCTTCTTGTTTCTTCTTCAATAATTTCATTTTGTCTTTCTGAAAGAAATTTTTCCTCATATGAAGGGGAATCATCTGAATCATTTAACAGTATTTCGAGTATGTCCATACACAAAGTTCAAATTTATTCAACGTTTCCTTTGCCTTCAGCACGGAGCTCCAGCAGCTGAAGTCGTCCTGGGATGCTTCTTGTGCCAGAATCCGTGAGACTGAGGAGAAGGTGGCATTTAAAGAGAAGCAGGTTGATGCCATGCTCCAGCAGATCCCAGTGCTGGAAAGACAAGAGACTGAATTGAGCGACGCTGTGAGTGTTGACCAAATTATTACTGAAATCAGAACATCCAGAGCAATCATAAATGATTCTATACATAATATATAATACATAACGTGTTGATTATTTTCGTCGTCGTCTTATACCACAGCAATGCACCAATAGAATACTTTAATAAATAAAGAACAACGTGTAATTTTTTATCTATTTATAGTTACATTTAATGTTATAGCAGTTTAAGTCACTGTTGCTATAGAAACAGTTACGCGTCATAGCAAGGGCATTAATATAAACTTTAATATCAACACTTTCGAACCAATCACGGTGGAAAATTTACCACTCTTTCTAATAACTTTCTTGCTGTAGGTTATGGAGCTAAAAGCACAGTTACAATGTCAGGAAAGAAAACTGGCAGAAAAGCAAGACGACTTTACAAACTTTCTCAAGCAGCTCCAAGCAACCGTAAGTATTGTTTCATATTAATGATAGTATTACAATTTAGAAATAAAGGTACGAGTTGATTTTTCTGATAAAAAGCATTCGTCCTCTAGAGGGCAGAAAAGACCCATGATTTATTTTAGACCTTGGTCCATAGTCTTAAACACACCACCACCATTTTGTTGTAACACTGGTCTCATGTTTAGACCTTTAAATGTGAATTTCTCCATGATATACTGCATTAAAATAATGACGTTTGTGGTGCAGGAACATTCTGAAATAATCTATAAGATGATCTTTTGAAGATTTCATTATTATTATTATTATTATTATTATTATTAAATGTCATTCATATATACATATGAAATATAATAAATCTATAATATAAACTATATGGTGAATTAAAAAACAAAACAAAAACCTAAGCAGCATCCCTAGTCCAAATGGCATGTTTCCTCTGCAACAACCAGCGTAAACAAGCAGCAGAATCACAGACAGAGCCTAATCTCTCCCAGTCTTCATCCTGCTGTGTGTTTGATCATGCCTGCGTGTCATTATTAAAAAATTACACTTTTATAAATACGTATGCAAAACTAGAACTGTCACGCCTGTCGTCTGTCAGAGGCATGAAGGAGAAGCAAATGTCTGCGAGTCGGAGGAGATCTTCAGCAGGAAGCGTCAGGAGCTCCTGCGTCTGCGTGATAAAAATAAAGAACATGACATGGAATGCGAGGACTACAATAAGAAGATCCGTCAAAGGTCTGCTGCTCTGTGGAACTGTACACCCACACCTACACTCCATGCTTTACTCTGCAGCTTTATTACTTTATTACATGTTTTTATGCAGATAAACAAAATGCAATAAACCCTGTGTAACTACAAAGACTCTGCAGTAAACACTGTACATCAATCACTGTGCAATAAACAGTAGAGAGTAAACACTGTAACAATAAACACTGGGGCAAACACCATAAAACACGCCAACCATCTGAACCATCAAACACACTAAACATTCTGTAACAACCATGACCTAACAAACACCATATGACCCTGGCTACACCTTACACTGTACACTAAACACTATCACACTAGCCAACAGCAACACTGCACAATAAACACCAGACACTAAACACCCTACATTAAACACTATACATTAGATACCAGACACTAAACACCACACTGCAAATTCTGTAAAATAAACACTAAACATTAAACACCACACAGCAAAGACTATACAATAGATACAAGACACTAAACACCACACAGCAAACACTATACAATAGATACAAGACACTAAACACCACACAGCAAACACTATACAATAGATACAAGACACTAAACACCACACAGCAAACACTATACAATAGATACAAGACACTAAACACCACACAGCAAAGACTATACAATAGATACAAGACACTAAACACCACACAGCAAAGACTATACAATAGATACAAGACACTAAACACCACACAGCAAAGACTATACAATAGATACTAGACACTAAACACCACACAGCAAACACTATACAATAGATACAAGACACTAAACACCACACAGCAAACACTATACAATAGATACTAGACACTAAACACCACACAGCAAACACTATACAATAGATACAAGACACTAAACACCACACAGCAAACACTATACAATAGATACAAGACACTAAACACCACACAGCAAAGACTATACAATAGATACAAGACACTAAACACCACACAGCAAAGACTATACAATAGATACTAGACACTAAACACCACACAGCAAAGACTATACAATAGATACAAGACACTAAACACCACACAGCAAAGACTATACAATAGATACAAGACACTAAACACCACACAGCAAAGACTATACAATAGATACTAGACACTAAACACCACACAGCAAAGACTATACAATAGATACAAGACACTAAACACCACACAGCAAAGACTATACAATAGATACAAGACACTAAACACCACACAGCAAAGACTATACAATAGATACAAGACACTAAACACCACACAGCAAAGACTATACAATAGATACTAGACACTAAACACCACACAGCAAACACTATACAATAGATACAAGACACTAAACACCACACAGCAAACACTATACAATAGATACTAGACACTAAACACCACACAGCAAACACTATACAATAGATACAAGACACTAAACACCACACAGCAAACACTATACAATAGATACTAGACACTAAACACCACACAGCAAACACTATACAATAGATACAAGACACTAAACACCACACAGCAAAGACTATACAATAGATACTAAACATTAAACACCACACAGCAAAGACTATACAATAGATACTAGACACTAAACACCACACAGCAAACACTATACAATAGATACAAGACACTAAACACCACACAGCAAAGACTATACAATAGATACTAGACACTAAACACCACACAGCAAAGACTATACAATAGATACTAGACACTAAACACCACACAGCAAATACTATACAATAGATACTAAACATTAAACACCACACAGCAAAGACTATACAATAGATACAAGACACTAAACACCACACAGCAAAGACTATACAATAGATACTAGACACTAAACACCACACAGCAAAGACTATATAATAGATACTAGACACTAAACACCACACAGCAAAGACTATACAATAGATACAAGACACTAAACACCACACAGCAAAGACTATACAATAGATACTAGACACTAAACACCACACAGCAAACACTATACAATAGATACAAGACACTAAACACCACACAGCAAAGACTATACAATAGATACTAGACACTAAACACCAGCAAACACTATAAAGTAGACATTAAACACTACAGAGCAAAGAGTATACATTAGATACTAGACATTAAACACTAGATAGCAAAGAGTATACATTAGATACTAGACATTAAACACTACAGAGCAAAGAGTATACATTAGATACTAGACATTAAACACTAGATAGCAAAGAGTATACATTAGATACTAGACATTAAACACTAGAGAGCAAAGAGTATACATTAGATACTAGACATTAAACACTACAGAGCAAAGAGTATACATTAGATACTAGACATTAAACACTACAGAGCAAAGAGTATACATTAGATACTAGACATTAAACACTACACAGCAAAGAGTATACATTAGATACTAGACATTAAACACTACAGAGCAAAGAGTATACATTAGATACTAGACATTAAACACTAGATAGCAAAGAGTATACATTAGATACTAGACATTAAACACTACAGAGCAAAGAGTATACATTAGATACTAGACATTAAACACTACAGAGCAAAGAGTATACATTAGATACTAGACATTAAACACTACAGAGCAAAGAGTATACATTAGATACCAGACATTAAACACTACACAGCAAACACTATACATTAGATACTAGACATTAAACACTACACAGCAAAGAGTATACATTAGATACTAGACATTAAACACTAGATAGCAAAGAGTATACATTAGATACCAGACATTAAACACTACACAGCAAACACTATACATTAGATACTAGACATTAAACACTACACAGCAAACACTATACATTAGATACTAGACATTAAACACTACACAACAAAGACTATACATTAGATATGATACATTAAACACTGCTCTGCAAACACTATGCAATAAACTCTATACATTAGATACTACACAGTAAAGCCTATACATTAGATATGATACATTAAACACTGCTCTGCAAACACTGTGCAATAAACTCTATACATTAGATACTAGATAATAAAACACTGAACAGTAAACACTATACATTAGATACCATACATTACAACACTGCACATGTGATAAACACAAATAGCTTTCATTAGGCACTCAACAATAAACACTACAGCACTCTGTAATAAACATTTTACAAAGCATTTAACATTAAACACAATAAAATAAACACTATACACCTTACACTACACAGCAATCACTATACAATAAACAGTGTATGAAATGAACACTATACATATGAATGAATGGATATAAATGTCTTCTTTAATGGAAATAATGTAACACTACAATAAACAATATACAAGATACACAATAAACAATATACAAATATCATGAGTTAATCTACAATAAACACTACACAGCAAACAAAATAGAAAGGACTCCCCCCCCCAACAAAATACACACTACACAGTAAACACTACACAGAAAACACTGTACAACCCTCACTCTACAATAAACACTACATGACAAACACTGTACAATAGATACTATACAGAAAACACTACAGCAGTCTATATTAAACACTACACAGTAAACAACTTACAACAATCACAGTACAGTAAACATGCAAGATGCAAAAAAACACTATACAATAATAATAGTCATGGTCAGTTTAAATCTCCACATCCTTAATCCATGACTGTCCATTTCTCTTTGTTCTTGAATTGTTAAGTGATAATGTGAATATTTGCTGTGTGTGTGTGTGTGTGTGTGTTTTATTCATTGTAGCAAGCAGACAGTGCAGCAGCTGCAGAAGGACCAAAAGAGGATACTGGGGAAGATCAGTCAAAATGAGGAACAGAGGGATCAGGCCAAGGGTGAGCTGGCACTGCACACTGCCCACCACACAAACACCAAGGCTCGGCTGGAGGACCTGAAGCAGCAGACACTCGAGCAAGAGCAGAGCATGAGGGTAAGAAAAGTCCTCCTAGTCCACCTCATTGTCTGAAAATTGTCTCTTTCTGCTTTGATTCCATTTTAATACCCAGTCATGTGGGTAGCCATGCGACCAGCAAAACCAGTAACCAAGCCTCATTATTACATTTTAAGTCATCTTTCATTAATTTTCATGACTGCATCTCACAGAGAGTTTGTGTATCAGTGGAGGAGGTAGATGATGCTATTGAGAATCAGTATTATTTAGTGCTTTAATGCTACTGCTCAGGTTAGTCAGCCAGCTTTATAATGCGTACAACTGATCGTTTCTTTGTTATAGTTTATAGTTTTTAGACACGCTTACGTATGTATAATTTATATACACACACACACATTCTGCTCCACAAGACTGCAAGGCCAATTCTTCTGGTTTTGCTTTTTTTTTTTTAAATTTTAGATATAAATAAAAGTAAATAAATTATACATAACATGAAAAATTACAGTTTCAGCTTTCATTTTCTGATCCCTGAAAAAACACGATTCATGATCCCTTGATCAGAAATATTGGAACATATGACTGACAGGTATTTCCTGTTGCCCAGGTGTGTCCTGTTAAATAATTACTAGCTCTGATTGGCTACTCTTAGTTTGAGTCCTGGGTTTCACCTGTGGAGACTGCTTGTATTGTTAAAAAGGATTAACCACCATGAAGACCAGAGAGCTGTCTATGGAGCCAGTTATAGAGGGAATATTTAACAGAGCCATTGCACAAGCAGTGGGAATAACCAGTACAAGAATTTGGAACATCCTGAAAAGAAAGAAACTATTGGTGTACTAATAACCAGAACCAAGGAAAACAAAAACAACAGATATCATCAACAATCTCCACAGGACAGGGGTGAAGGACTTCAAGAGCAGAAATATAGAGGCCATACCCCAAGATGCAAGCCAGTCATCAGTGTTATGACTCAGAAGGCTAGATTGAAATTCTCAAAGTACAATGATGAGCCACAAAAGTACCGGAACCAAGATTACCCTCAACCAAAGTGATGGAAAAGCCAAAGTGTGGATAAAGAAAGTATCTGCTCATGTTCCAAAACATACCAGTTCACCGGTCAACCAAGGTGGAAGCGGAGTCATGGGCTCGGGCTTGCATGGCCGCTTCTGGAACGGACTCACTAATCTTTATTGATGATGGAAGTCATGTTGGTAACAGCAGGATAAATTCAAAAGTTTGCAGAACCAATTTGTCTGCCAGTTTACAGAGAAATGAACAGAGACAACGACCCAAAACACACTGCCAACTCAACAAAGCACTTTATCAGGGGAAGAATGTGGAAGGTTTTAGATTGGCCAAGGCAATCACCAGACCTTAACTCAGCTGAGCAGCATTTCAACTCCTGAAGAGGAGACTCAGTGCAGAAATGCCCCAAAACATACTACAAGAAGTCAGGACACAAGCCTGGGAAAAGAAGAATGCAAAAGTTTGGTGATATCAGTGGGTCATCAACTTACCTGTTCCTGTACTGTTACTGATTTAACAACTGGGTGTTTAACACATCTAGATTTAAATGTCAGTCAATAAAAGCTGAGATTCTGAAGTATTCATCTTTTAATCTGAAATCTAATTGTTTTCATTGTACAACAGAAAATTAAGAAAATATCCTTGCTGTTCCAATATTTTTGGAGGGAAGTGCGTATATAAAATTGACATTATTGTAGAAATTCGTAGATGCTTATCCAAAAACTTATATAAATGTGCTCTTTGTAATACATTTGTGTAGTAACAACTCATTTACAGGGATCTGTACATTTAGTATGGAGTAATACTATACGTATTTGATGTGTTGTTGTATAACAAAGAAATATATATATATATATATATATATATATATATATATATATATATATATATATATATACACAATCTTTTTGTAATGAGACCTAAGTGGAATAATTTTGACCAGTGCCAGTGTTTTGGAACAGCAGATTTTCTAACATCCCATAACAGCTTGACACAGAGTGTTTTATTCCATATGTTTTTAACCATAAGGGTGCTGTTTGCTGTTCTTGATAGTCATGGCAAGCTTCTTTGTCTGGCAGAAAGACACAGAAATGTTGAAGATGGAGCTGATGAGTGAGATGAAGCTGGTAGCAGTCCTCAAGGTGAACTCTCAAAACATATTAGCATGATTATACAAACATGCACTCACATATACACTCACATATACAAACATGCACTCACATATACACTCACATATACACTCACATATACAAACATGCACTCACATATACACTCACATACACTCACATATACACTCACATATACAAACATGCACTCACATATACACTCACATATACAAACATGCACTCACATATACACTCACATATACACTCACATATACAAACATGCACTCACATATACACTCACATATACACTCACATACAAACATGCACTCACATATACACTCACATATACAAACATGCACTCACATATACACTCACATATACAAACATGCACTCACATATACAAACATGCACTCACATATACACTCACATATACACTCACATATACAAACATGCACTCACATATACACTCACATATACACTCACATATACAAACATGCACTCACATATACACTCACATATACAAACATGCACTCACATATACACTCACATATACAAACATGCACTCACATATACACTCACATATACACTCACATATACAAACATGCACTCACATATACACTCACATATACAAACATGCACTCACATATACACTCACATATACAAACATGCACTCACATATACACTCACATATACAAACATGCACTCACATATACACTCACATATACACTCACATATACAAACATGCACTCACATATACACTCACATATACAAACATGCACTCACATATACACTCACATATACACTCACATATACAAACATGCACTCACATATACACTCACATATACACTCACATATACACTCACATATACACTCACATATACAAACATGCACTCACATATACACTCACATATACACTCACATATACACTCACATATACACTCACATATACACTCACATATACAAACATGCACTCACATATACACTCACATATACAAACATGCACTCACATATACACTCACATATACAAACATGCACTCACATATACACTCACATATACACTCACATATACAAACATGCACTCACATATACACTCACATATACAAACATGCACTCACATATACACTCACATATACACTCACATATACACTCACATATACACTCACATATACAAACCTGCACCCACAGACCACTGTAATTGCCCAAATGTCTGTCTTTTAAAGGCTAATGATGAAAAGTCTAATAAACAGAAACTTTATTGTTTTTAATTAGTTTATTGATAGAACAGTTTGTAGCTCAGAGTGCACAACACCAGTCCTGGAAGACTACAGGTTCAAACAAGTACCTTTTATGAACTTTCCCTGGCAAACAACTAAACATCAATAGAGTACTACTAGAGTAGTATTTTCCAATATATCTCTTTTTTTTCTAATCAGGGCTATTTGTCCATCTAAACCTTTAGGGTAACATCGCCTCACTTACGATGGAGTATAACATGACAGAAGCCGACTGTGCGAGAGAGAAAGAGCAGGTAGAGAAAGAACACGAAGAGGCCTTGTCTTCAGTCACCCAGCTGGAGACAGAGATGGTTACACTGAGAGAAATACACACAGCCAAATGTAAAGTAAGGATTTCACTCAACTCTAACAGGACATGATGAAATATAATAGTCTAATGTACATCTTCTAGCTTCTCACAAGTCATGCATCAAGCATCTTCACATCTTCCCTTTTTAAACTACTGCTACGTTCTGCTTTCATTATGCTTTTAGAAAATTGAGGACTTGAAAAGGACATTGACTGATGTCTTGACTGAACACAAAACCCTGTCTGATGATCTTGACCAGCAGAAGCGTGCGTGCCTCGACCATCTGCATTCAGCTAAAGTACCATGAGAAAATGTTCATATATATTTATTCATATATTTTGAGGTTTTGAAATTAAATGTTTAACAGATAAATATTTGTCTGCAGGAAGCCCACGAGACAGTCTCAGTGAGACGTGAACAGGTTTCCAGAAGGATCGAGGAGCTCAGGCTAAAGTGTGAGGAATACAGAAAGGAATCAGCAGAAATGGGGGACATGGTTAGCGCCATGCCGCAAGTCCTGGAAGAACTACAGTGAGTGGAGTGTGTGTGAAAGACACACTTGATGAGGAGCTAAAACACTTGTGCATGATACAGTACACAGATTTATATTAAAGACTAAATGTAAAATCTATAGTGTTAATTAGTTTCACTCTGCTACTTAGTGAGGTGAGAGCGTAATGATAGCCAGGTCGTGTAAAACAGGAAGATCTTTTTTATTACATCGTGTACTACATCTACATTGAGAACCAGGCATGTTCTGCTGAAAGCACTGTGTGTGTGTGTGTGTGTGTGTGTGTGTGGGTTTTTTTTTAGGAATGAATCGGACATGACGGAGTATAAGCACAACCTGATCAGCACTGTGATGTCCAGCCTGCAGAATGACATGGTGGCCAGCAGAAACCGGACAGCCCTTTCGAAGGAGGCTCACTCGTCCTTCCTTTCCCAACGGCAGGCTGTGATGCAAGATCTAAAGGTCAGGAAGGGTTGTATAATGCCCTGAGATCTCTGCTGAGATCCACAAAAACATCAGACGTACACCAAACAACAGTAACACACCTGTAACTTGAAGCTACTTAGTAATTAGCAGCTCCTCCATTGTGTTTAACAACCAATAATATCACAGTACCGCCTACATTTTTGGTATTATATTAGAGAGAAGTGGAATTAAGCGCTACCAAAACAAAACATATTTTACATCCCTGCCCTTTCCCTTTCAGTGACTTGCCTTTGGCGTGAATGCTGGATTAGCTGAAAAAATAGAAATGCTTTGTATTCAAAAATCATAAATACTACAGATAAAGCATAAATGTTGGCACCACTGAGTCCAGTTTCAGAGACATGGATCAAGTCTAATTGATTTAATTTACCCTACATATAGTTTTACTGTATTTACCGAATATTTAGGTATAACGCGAGCTCATGACTTTTTTTTAGTCTTACAACCTGGAAATGAATGGCTTAAACACCCTGAATACTCAAAGGTGTATTAATATTGAGATCATGAGACCCTGTAAATGCACATAGGTCTAATTAATAATCTTATGATTCATTCAGAGTAATTATGGCAGCGAGGTTGAATACTTATGCACCGTTTCAGACTAGAAAATGTGGAAATGTCATTCAGAGTGTGGAATATTTACGCAGTGCATTGTAAAAGCACAGTACTGCATGTGATAATGATACCAGGAAATGCTCAGAGATTTAAGGTATTTATCTTCATCTGAACAATCGAGTGTACATCAAGTGCAGCAGTATGCTCAGCTTTCACAAGCTTTCCATGATTTGTGCGTGTAACACAAAGCCTTTATAGTACAGTATAACGTTTTAAGACTCGTTCAACACCATATCATATATTTGCTTCATTATATCTTTGCCTTTTTCTCCTTTCATTCCATCCGTACAGTCATCCGGAGTCACAATGCTAATACATGTTTGTTCTAGTAATGCGAAGCAGCCTCATATAATTTTCTGTAAGAAATAATATGTTATGTGTTGCATGAAAGCCATGAATTATCACTTCATTTTGCTTGGAAAAAGCCATTTATTGGGGGAGTTGAGATTCAGGATTATGGCCCCAGTCAGAGCCTCGCGCCTGATGAGAGTCTCACATGGCTTATCTAATGTGAAATCGCCATGTGGTATATAGTTTCATTAAACGGTGATCAAGAATGCATTAGTTCAAAACAAGAAAAGGCAATGGAGCTTAATCCGCCATGCGCGCACGGGTGCAGCAAACTCCAAACAAGTTGTTGGTGCGAGACAGGCGCAGAATTAAAAGTCTTCCCTCATAGAGCCGGGGTCCCATTAGCTGGCTGCAGGGCAGCAGAGCAGAGCGCCTTTTTCAGGCCTTGCGCAGAAAACAATAAAACAGCAGCAAACACACTCATTAAAGCGCCCGCTCTTACCAGTTAAAGAAAGGAAATGGTGGGAAGTACAGTTGCAGGGCTTTTCTGTGCATTTCTGTACAGCGGACTGGTCACTCGTACGTCACGTTGGCTGCAGATCATAAAGTTTTACACCATTCCATTAGATTTTATTCAACCGCTGATGAATTCTCGACTCTGATTGGTCGGTCCACAGCTTCTCTGGGCTTCATGCATTAACTTTCGTACGGTACGGTGCTGGTACATTTCTGGAAGGAGTCTCCAGCATTAGTGCTCTGTATCAGGCTTTATCAGGCAGGTTTTTCCACCACAGGAAAGTCTTCGCTTAGTTTGGTGATAGAACGATGTGAATGATAACAGCACTTCAGCCATCTTGTTTAGTGGATGTTCCACAGCATTTAATAAATAATCAGCAGGCAAACTGCTACAGTGTAAAAGACGAATCAAAGACTTCAAGATGATTCATTCTCTATTTTAGAAGACAGGCATAAACCCCCAACATGTTTTCTCTTTTTGATGAAGTCTTAAAAATTAATGATGAAGATGTTTCTTGAAATCACAAGAGTGTATGTCTTTATGGAAAAAATAACTTCCAGGTTTTGGGTTTGTACTGTGGGTTTTTTTCCCTCTGCATTTCTACCGTCATGTTCATTTGTACGAAACAAATTAATCTAAACAGACACCATATGGCAGTCATATAGAGCATCCATAAGGCAGGTATAAACAGCTAGTAGGGTGTTGAAGCCGAACATGTACTCTACCATGACTCCCATTCCGAATCAATTTGTTTCTCTTGTAGTCTCCGAATGTCGGGTTTGTTTATTTGATCAAGAGCGATTCTCGTCAAGGAGGAGAAAAAGAGGACGCAAAGTGCCGACACCATCAGTTTCTTACACTCAACAAAGCATAATTTGTTCCATTTACACTTTGCGGGCATGTGAGACAGGCTTTGTCAGTGCCGCATGCAGTAATTAAGCTTTAAATCAATAGGCTGCATTTGTCATGTTTATGGCCAGTCCCTCTGCTGGCTTCCACTCATCAGTTAGTGCTGCACTGTTTTACTGCCCAAATGCACTCCATTATTTGTACAGGTACGACAGAGACGTGCTTGCGGCTCAGTGTTGCCTACAGCCGTGAGAGCGGCATGGAGATGAGATGAGACAGGCAAATCAGCCATTTATTTATTGTAATTTGTTTACATGCTCCTCTAAGTGCCGTCTGATTATTAGTGTTTGTGCATGTCGTAGCAAAGAGGTTTCACCGCAGCATCGCGTGTTGTGACATGCACATGCTCGTTAATGAGGAATTTTCATTTTTTCTTTCTTTGTTTATTTTTTTTTTCCGGTGATGATGAAAAGACACGTCACCTGTTGTAGAAGTGTTTCAGGTTTCTCTTCTGTTTCATTTCAATTCAGATTTGAGCAAAATACTTTATGTAAATTTCACAATACAAACCAGTGCAATTTCAAATCCAGGTATGGATTTGATTAACCTTACATTCCTTCTCCTAGTAGTTTCATTATATGTGCTGAATATTATGCTGTAGGTGTGAATAAACCATGTAGAACATAATAACACCTTTTAATTTATAGGTTCAGATTCATTTCCATTTCAGAATCGTGGATAGTTACATTTACGATGCCGTAAATGATTTCAACACCCTGTACAACCTGGAACTGAAAAGAACTTCAAGATTCATGTATATCTCATTAATCTACACAAAAATAACCCATATTGTGATTCATCCAACACACTGAAAACACCATCCACAGACTGAACCATGGTGGTGGTAGCATCATGTGGAGGATTATCCTTAATTCTCCTTTGACTAACCTTTAATTGAGATCATGAGACGGTTTTGTTTGGGTATGTTTAGTAACAAACTCTAAAAGCCCAGAGTGGGTTCTGGGTTTTTTCAGGAATAGTTGTAATAATATTAAGATCAAATGAAGCTGTAATTGCACACAGGTCTAATTACATCACTAATTCAGGGTAATGATGGCAATGGGGGTGAATACTTATGCACCGTTTCAGGCTGTAACACTACAAAATGTAAATACTCATGCAATGCACCGTATCAGGATTATGAATCTACAGCGTCGTGTATATAACCTCAGAGTGAAGCATGGTGGTGCTAGCATCGTGTTAAGACTTAACTCTGTCCTCACAGTAGCTGCTCTCTGAACTCAGCTCTTCCCTGATGTTT